>NW_012280940.1:0-1879 GCF_000151885.1 Dipodomys ordii
AGTGGTAGAGCGCTAGCCTTGAGCTGAAGAGCTGAGGGACAGCGCCCAGGCCCAGAGTTCAGGCCCCACGACCGGACCCCCCCCAAAAAAAAGAAGGGATTCTCATCTACATGCAGGATCCGAAGTTGGTATCAATGTGGAATCAAGTGGTCAAGGAGCGACAACAAGAGATGGTCACCTATTTTGAAAACCAGCGTAGGAACAAACAATTCACACTGCAGCTGATTCTAAGGGATGGACAAAGCTATCTAGTAAGGCAAAGATAAGAAAAGGGACATGGGAAGCTGCTAAGCATGACAGTATGGAAGAAAAGATACTGAAAATAAGATTTCTTTCGGCAGCCATAGCAGTGATCAGGATTCATAAGACATAAAATTTTTAAATTATTATTATTATTGGTTATCCTTGAATTTTTCTCTCCAATACACTTTTCAGATAAACAGCTAAGATTCAAAGAGGTAGAGGAATTTGCCTAAAAGTCACATAGCTCTAATATGAATACCTTGCCTAATGTTTCTATACCCTTTATGTCTGTTGAACTGTATTGAAATGACATAGGTTAAAAATGGTCAAATATTGTAAATTTTAAGAAGCTCAACCTAAGGCTTTCTGGCTTTCTTTTCAAAACAAAACTGCATATAGAAAAAACTATGTAATAGAGTGTTTAGAAAGAGTAGACATCAATAATGTGCCAAAGTAAATTACTACCTACTTATTCCTCCATCATTTTCTGAATTTTATCAAGAAAATGTTTCTAGGAAACAGTGTGAAGTTGACAACAAAGAATTTCCTACAACTGAAGCTAAATATAACCTCTAGTAAGGAAATGATACAGCAGCCAAGGCAATGGTTAAAAATGAGCCACCTGAAGCTTTGAGCAAGAGATTAGTGGTGACCCTCAAAACTTAAGGTGACCGGGAAGAGATGTAAGTGGATTATGATTATAAATACAATGCTTATGGCTAAGGAATTACACTGCTTAAATAGGAAGAAGAGAATGGTCAGCCAGGTGTCTATAAAACAAATAAATAAAAACAGAGTTAAATCCAAGACAGAAGGTTTTGCAGTTCATCTCTTAGGTATAGTATTCCTGGCTCCCTTGGAATGAATGCTGCTCTCTCCAGAGCTCAATGACACCTTCCAGAAAGCTCCCGTCACTGCCTCTGAAAGTTCCCATCTCCTTGTGGTGATAACTTGGCTTCTCATGATATATGACCAAAAATAGAAGTGTTTTTTTTTTACTTTGAGCACACAGAAGTGGAATTCCTAAGATTATAGTCCCCATTTATTACTTCTCATATGCTAGTCTCTACTATTTGTTGAATATAGCTAGTGCAAATCTATGCTTGGAAACTAATGAGGTAGACGCTGTGGGGAATATCCAAATACCTTAGGTTGGCCAGTAGAGGCCTTCCTCACATGCCAAAGGAGTATTTGTCCCTTCTGCCCAAGGACTGCAAATGTGGAGGCAGAGATGCTCAGCCTGCGAGCAGGACAAATCGGATGTGCCAAGCCACAAACAGTAAAGAAATATCTCTCTCCATCTCCCCGCCCCCCCAGGGATGGGAAGGAGAAACAAAGGAGGAGGCAACAATACTTGATAAGAAGTGTACTCATTACCTTGCCCATGTAATTGTAACCCCTCTGTACAGTATTTTCACAATTAAAAAACATATCCCTCAATCAGCAGGAGCAAGTATGGGATTAAAAAATAACTCATTCTGCTCACCCCTCAGTTGGAAAACTGAGGCCGACTCTGCACTGTCTCCCTGGGGATTTTTCTTTTTTTCTTTTTTTTTTTTGGGTCCGGTCGTGGGGCCTGAACTCTGGGCCTGGGCGCTGTCCCTCAGCTCTTCAGCTCAAGGCTAGCGCTCTACCA
>NW_012280941.1:0-1768 GCF_000151885.1 Dipodomys ordii
CAAGTGGTAGAGCGCTAGCCTTGAGCTGAAGAGCTGAGGGACAGCGCCCAGGCCCAGAGTTCAAGCCCCATGACCAACAAAACAAACAAAAAAAACTTTATGGATACTGAAGTTCTAATTCCACACTGGTTTTAAGTTTCACAAAACACTAGCTTTGATTTGACTTATTTTTTCACTTTCCTTAAGCCCATTAAATTGTAAAACCTATTCTTTTTGGGGTGTGTACACACAGGAAGCAAGCTAGATCTGGCTTGGCTTCGTTCCACTGACCTATGCCAGTGGGACCACACATCGCCCCGCAGGAAAGGCACTGGGGCTCACGGTGGGTTTCTGTATCTCCCCTCCCCTTCCCCCTTCCCCTCTTCTCTCCTCCTCTCGCCTCCTTCTTCTCCCCTCCTCTCCCCTTTCTGCCCATTGCCTGTTTCTGCATATTTTCTGGATGTTGAAAATGTCTTTATTTGTGCTTATTCTCAATGATAAGACCAAATTTAGTAGTTCAGTCTGCAATTAGTTTTCTCCAAAGTCTAATGGTAGCTACCTGGGCATTTAAAATTCTTCTTCCATAAGATCTGCCCTCCTCCCTGACAGTTCTGTCCTGTGATTGGCTTCCTCATGTATCTTTGCCTCTCTGAATTTTGGGCCTCTCGGAGGTTGGCTCTAGTACTCGTGTTTTCTCTCATTTGCCCGGTTCTGGATCTTTTCTTCTCTAAGTGGATTTTTTTCAGGACTTATTCCTACTATTTAGTTGCCTCCATCTTCTTTTTGTGGTCCCAAAGCTTTTCCTAAGTTTCTGAATGAATTCATTTGAGAGTTTCAGAGTCCTGGATTCTCAGTCTTAGCTTTGTCTGTTTTGTTAGTACTAGGCTTCTTGTCCTGGTGGCTCTGCTCTTTCTCTGGCTGCAGTGATCTTACAACAGGTTCCCTGGGGCTGGTGGGGCTTCCTTTGCTGGCAGTGCACACAGATGGACATGGCGAGGCCCCAGCCACCCTTCAGTCACCGCCGCTGGACGTTGTCCCCATGCTCTATATACCAGCCACCCTTCAGCCACCTCTGCTGGACGTTGTCCCCACGCTCTATATGCCAGCCCCCCTTCAGCCACCACCGCTGGACGTTGTCCCCATGCTCTATATACCAGCCACCCTTCAGCCACCACCGCTGGACGTTGTCCCCGCGCTCTATATACCAGCCACCCTTCAGCCACCTCTGCTGGACGTTGTCCCCGCGCTCTATATGCCAGCCACCCTTCAGCCACCTCTGCTGGACGTTGTCCCCACGCTCTATATACCAGCCACCCTTCAGCCACCTCTGCTGGACGTTGTCCCCATGCTCTATATACCAGCCACCCTTCAGCCACCTCCGCTGGACGTTGTCCCCACGCTCTATATACCAGCCCCCCTTCAGCCACCTCCACTGGACGTTGTCCCCACGCTCTGTATACCAGCCACCCTTCAGCCACCGCCGCTGGACATTGTCCCCATGCTCTATATACCAGCCACCCTTCAGCCACCGCCGCTGGACATTGTCCCCATGCTCTATATACCAGCCACCCTTCAGTCACCGCCGCTGGACATTGTCCCCGCGCTCTATATGCCAGCCCCCCTTCAGCCACCTCCGCTGGACATTGTCCCCGCGCTCTATATGCCAGCCCCCCTTCAGCCACCTCCGCTGGACGTTGTCCCCACGCTCTATATGCCAGCCACCCTTCAGCCACCTCTGCTGGACGTTGTCCCCGCGCTCTGTATACCAGCCACCCTTCAGCCACCTCTG
>NW_012280942.1:0-1565 GCF_000151885.1 Dipodomys ordii
AAAAGCCGGAAGTGGCGCTTTGGCTCAAGTGGTGGAGCGCTAGCCTTGAGCTGAAGAGCTGAGGGACAGTGCCCAGGCCCAGAGTTCAGGCCCATGACCGGAACCAAAAAAAAAAAAAAGCCATCATCATGAAGGCTCCATCCTGATAACCATATCTGCTCCTAATCACCTCCCAAATTCTCCTTAAACATCATAATCCCTAAGCACGTACCTTCTAAATACCCTGAAACAGGGATTAAATTTCAACACACCTAATCTGGTGTATCCATTCAAAGTACCCCAAGCCACAGCAGCATCTGTCTTTTCTAAGTGATTGTCCCTGACCTTTTAAGACTGAGCAGCGTCTATTCCATTTCACTCTGCCCTGGAGCAGACCCTGAACTCAGGACATTTCTGTGATTCAGGGTTCCTTGTCCAGGAAACAGCCTCTAATTCTGGCACCTGCCAAGCCATCTCATACATTTTTGATGCTTCACCTATGATGTACACAAGAAATAGTAACCTTCTTCCATCCAGCTGTTTTACTTGTAAATCTAAAGCAGCACCCAGATGTCACAGCTGTCCATGTGCTTGTAAGGAGCTGTTTGTGATAATACCTGCTTGTTTCAATTTCGTCCAGTTGTTTTTATTTGCTCTGCTCTAAACTGTGTTTACAAGGAATCACACAGCTCTTAGGGTGTGTGTGTGTGTGTGTGTGTGTGTGTGTGTGTACTGGGGCTTAAAGTGTGTGTGTGTGTGTGTGTGTGTGTGTGTACTGGGGCTTAAACTCAGAGCCCCCGTGTTCCTGTTTGGCTTTTTTGCTCAAGGCTGGCAAACTCTACCACTTGAACTACACCTCCACTTTCAGCTTTTTGCTGGTTGGCTGGAGATAACTGCTGGAGGGATTTGTTTGCCTAGACAGGCTTTGAACCACAGTCCTCAGATTACAGTCTCCTAAGTAGCTAGGATTACAGGTATAAGCCATCAGGACCAAGCCCTGAGGCTTCTAGTGCTCTTTAAAAATAACTTTAGATCATGACATTTTTGTTTGTACATTACTAATTTTTCAGTTAATTTGTCTTTGGATTCATGAGATAATAGCATTTAACATTTGTAAATTTGTTTACAATGTGAGAGATCTGCTCTGAGCTTTCCATGTGAGCTAAAGCGTTCAACCCTCACTCTCAATGGGGTTAATAGCATCCTTACCATTTTACAGATGAGGAAACAGGTACAGGGACTTCCAAAGGTCATTCAGCTAGGAAATTCGGAGTCATGGTCCAAAGCCAAGCAGTCTTGACTAAGGCTCTACTGCTGCAAATGTATATTTGGGGGTTGGTCATGGGGGTTGAATTTAGGGCCTAGGTACTGTCCCTGAGCTCTTTAGCTCAAGGCTAGCACTCTACCACTTGAGCCACGGCTTCACTTCCAATTTTCTGGTGGTTTTTTGGAGATAAAAGTTCACAAACTTTCCTACCTGGACTGGCTTTGAACCTTGATCTTCAGATCTCAGCCTCCTGAGTTGCTAGAATTACAGGTGTAAGACACCTGCGCCCTGCAGCTTATATTTTTTATTTCTGCTAATG
>NW_012280943.1:0-2003 GCF_000151885.1 Dipodomys ordii
ACAGTCTCTCCTGCCCGGGCTGGCTTTGAACCGCGATCCTCAGATCTCAGCCTCCTGAGTAGCTAGGATTACAGGCGTGAGCCACCAGCGCCCGGCTTAAAGTTTTTTAAACTTTAAGTTGTTGGAACACAGGAGTCACCATCCAACAATTCAGTTTATAAATCCAATGCATCTTGATCAGTGTCGCCCCTTTCATCATCCTCCCCCTTCCCTCTCAACCCTACCCCTCCACCATTGAGCTGACTGGACTGGTGGCTAGTTTCTTGCAAGAGTTCCTCATGTGTGGGGAGAGGAAAAGCTTTGTGGATCTGCTTTCCTTAGAAGGATAGGCGCAGCTATTCATTCTTTATGTACCTCAATGGTTCAGAACAAGTCACTTCTGTCTCTGAAGGATCTGTAAAAATGGCAACCATGGATGCTAACACACACCTTACAATGACAGTATGAAGTGCTAGAAGGCCCAGGTATTCTATCATTATGTGCAATAATAAAACATGCCCCTATCCTTGGGCCCTAAAGCTAAGCTTAGTTTCCAGTCACCTTTCACATGTGACCTGAGGTATACATACAGACATGTCATCCTAAGAAAATCAAGAAGACAGATGGTCAAAGTTCAGTGTTTATTGTAGGCTGCTCCTAAGCACTCTATACCTGGTCCTTTCCCAGAAACAAGGATTGTATACAGACCTGAAATGATTCACCTTTAATGGGAATTCAATAATATGTCTACCAAGAAATTGAAGAATTTGGGGCGTTCCAAGAGAAAAAAACATCAATACATTCCACTTATGACCTTCTGTTATACAAGCCAAGCAATCATAGCAGCCAAATAATTCTCTTTGGTCAGCGAGAACTATTGCTCCATGAGGACTACAGACTTAAGAAGCATCAGCAGCTGCAATTGGATCCCAGTGATCTGTGCCCGGTCTGGCTGGTGTCATGGAAAATATGGAACGATGCCACCAAACCTCCAGCCTGTGAGCCAGCGAGCTTTCTAAAAGCTGATGAAGACATAAACAGGTCATGTGGTCCTTCCTCCTGAGACCATGACATCATGACATAGGTCTTTCTACTGTGTATTTCATTGACCATGCCATGTTTGTTCTTTGTGTATGAAAGCCACAGTCTGAGGAGAGAGCTCTGAAACGAGAGAATTATTCATTGGTTTGCAGATCATTAGGGAACGTGTAATGTTTGGGGGAAGCTGGAGCGGGCCTGGGGTTAAGAGAAAAGGAATATCAGTCCTACTTAGTAAAAGGAAGAAACTTCTACCCACAGACATAATCACAGAAGGCATTAATCAAGTCTAGCGGTGGAAGAGAACGAGAGCACCTACAGGTCACCCCCCTCACTGGGGACACATTCTATCACGTCCCCCTCAAAGCATCCAAAGCTGCTGGGCTAGCTCTTTCGGCCTAGAGTTATTATGCACTCTGATGTGGATGGAGGAGGCTGAGATTCTACTTAACTCGCCAAAGGAAGCCGCCATTAGTACTGCAGGGATCGGTACCCACCAGGACGTGGGGAAGCTCACTCTGCCTTTATGTCCTCATGTCGAGCAATGGAAATGAATATTTAAAGGTATAGAGTCATAAAACGGTGGGATATGAGAAAAGTATCAGCCTTTGAGGCCTGGCAGCCACACATGGCTCTGTAATCTGCACATGTTTATTGCTCCCCGACTGCTTTTTGCTCACTCACAGAAATGCCACACCCGAAAATTGGCATTATGCCCTTCACCCTGCAAAGTTTCAAAGACACAGACAGCAATTCTAATGATTCAACTGAGTGAAGTAAAGGCCTGAGTCAGCCCCTAGGAGCTGGTCCTGCTCAGCCACCAGAGCCTACAGTTCCACGTACATGAACTTCCAAGGAAAACAGGAGACAGACCTTGGGGCAAGTCAATGCCCTGGTTGTAAGGAACACCGAGTTTATGTATATATATATATATGTGTGTGTGTGTGTGTGTGTGTGTGTGTGTGTGTGTGTGTGTGTGTGTGTGT
>NW_012280944.1:0-3686 GCF_000151885.1 Dipodomys ordii
TCTGGGCCTGGGCACTGTCCCTCAGCTCTTCAGCTCAAGGCTAATGCTCTACCACTTGAGCCACAGTGCCACTTCCGGCTTTTTTCTTTATGTGGTGCTGAGGAATCGAACCCAGGGCCTCAGGCATGCAAGGCAAGCGCTCTACCACTGAGCCACCTTCCCAGCCCCATCCTTGAGCTTCTTTTGCTCAAGGCTAGCACTCTACCACTTAAGCCATAGCACTACTTCCTGCTTTTTTTTTTCTTTCTGTGTATGTAGTACTGAGGAATTGAACCCAGGGCTTCATGCATGCTAGGCAAGCACTCTATCACTAAGCCACAGTCCCAGCCCTGCATTTTGAACGCAGGGCCTGGGTACTGTCCTTGAGCTTTTAGCTCAAGGCTGGCGCCCTACCACTTGAGCCACAGCTTCACCTCCATCTTGGTAATTAAGTGGAGATAAGAGCCTCATGGACTTTTCTGTTCCACTGGCTTCAAACCTCAATCCACAGATATCAGCTTCCTGAATAGCTGTTATTACAGGTATAAGCCACTGGCACCCAGCATAGTTAGATATATTAATTTTCAAGCTCTGTGTGTGTGTGTGTGTGTGTGTGTGTGTGTGTCTGGGATTTGAACTTAGGGTGTGGTGTTTGCTAGGCAAGTCTCTTCCATTTGAACCACACCTCTGTCCCTATTTTCAAGCTGTGAAGTAATTGAAGTCTCAAATTCCCCTTATACTAAACAAATGCTCTACTACTAATCTATACCCCCAACTTCAAATTATTTTCTTAAACAGCTTTATTGAGATATAATTTATATACCATCAACTCAGCCATTTCAAAGATGCAGTCACAGCTTTAGTATAGTCTCTGACTTGTCAACCCTACTCCATCAGAATTCCTCTACCTATTAGTATCCATCCCATTTCTGTCCCCCCCAGACTCAGACAGCCACTAGTCTACTTTCTGGGCCGATAGCTTTGCATATTCTGGACCCTTCATAGAAACAGTCTTACATTATTGATTATAAGGCTTCTTTGCCTGCATCCCTTTTTTATTACTGAATAAGAATTCATTGTGTGAACATACCACATGTATCCATTCTCCAGCCACTGCATACTTAGGTCATTTCTACTTTTTTTTTCTTTTGGTCCAGTCGTGGGGCCTGAACTCTGGGCCTGGGCACTGTCCCTCAGCTCTTCAGCTCAAGGCTAGCGCTCTACCACTTGAGCCACAACGCCACTTCCGGCTTTTTTTTTCATTTTACTTATGTGGTGCTGAGGAATTGAACCCAGGGCCTCAGGCATGCAAGGCAAGCGCTCTACCACTGAGCCACCTTCCCAGCCCCATTTCTACTTTTTGACTTTTAGAAATAATGCTGCTATGAACATTCACACACATGCCTTTAGACAGTTTCTTTCATTTCTCTTTGGTACACACCAAGTAGAATCGCTAGGCCATAGGGTAACTATATTTAACATTTTGCATACGTTCCAAAGAGGAGCACCATTTTACAATCTTACTGTTAGGTTTTTTAAAAGAGGTAGCCGAGTAAGAACAGTACCACGCACATGGTATTCAGGTAAGGGGTAGGTTTATTCAGTAGACCTGCTGGGACCAGGCAAGGTTGGCACTCCACGTGGCTGGGAAAGAGAGAGAGCTGGGAAAGAGAGAGAAAAGAGCTAGAAAAGAGCAGAGAGAGCTGGGAAAGAGAAGAGAAGGAAAGAGCTGAGAAAGAGCTAGAAAAGAGCAGAGAGAGGGCATCTGGGCCTGGCCTAGGCCTTATCTAGGGTACAGGTGGAGAAAGGTGTGGCCACATCAAATTCAGATGTGACCTCAGTGGATGCAGATGTGACCTCTTCCAGGTGTCCCAGTTGCCTAGGTAACACAGGTACTGGGTGGACACTTTGCTGTGAGGAGGGTGGAGTCTGTTCACCATCCCTGAGCGGACCTTACACTTACCAGCCATGTCAGGGCCTCACCAACACTCATTGTCCATCTTTTTGTTTAAAGTTATCGGAACAGGTATGATATGGTATCTCACAATTGAAATGTGCATTTCCCTGAGGGATGAAAGATGCTGACTGTGCTTCTATGCGCTAATTGAAAGTGCAAGTTTCTATTTGGACATTACTACAAAATCTTGTTACTTGATGGTCGTACTAACTAAAAGTGAATTTCAATTTTCCAATGAATAAAAGTCAAAGGGCCCTTCCTGGGGCCCAAATCACTGTGAGTTTTGAGCTGGGCTTTATCAACACTCATGAGGACATCCTTGGCCATAAGCCCTACACTGCTGGAGAATGTCCCAGGGCAGGCAGCCCTTCTCCCACCCTAATAGGAAGAGTGTCTTCTCGGCTCAAAACACTTCACTCCTCTGGGATTTGAGTCAGGGAATTTAATTACCTTTTAAGGCACATGTTTCAGAGGCCCTATAGGGTTATGAAAATAGCACTGGGCTCCAATCAAGAGGACTGGCCAGTGCCGGCCTTGTAACTCAACTGTGGCAGAATACAAAACTGATAGAATCATCTGTAGTAGAATGAAGAACTGGGTTCATTAGGAGCTAGAGATGAAGTTGGGTACTGTGGAATCCACCTGTCATACCAACTGGGCCACCGCATAAATAAACATAACTAAGAAGATCACAGTCAAGGCAAAAATCGAGAACTTATTTCCAAAATAACCAGAGCACAAAGGGGCTAGAAGCATAGCTCAAGCAGTAGAGCATCTGCCCATCAAGCATAAACTTCTGAATTCAAACCCAATACCACACACACACACAATCAGTGGGCCAGCAGCTTGCTTTAACCAACTGTGATGTTAAGACTTTCAAGGTGCTTGTGCATTAAAGCATCATCTCTGCTGTGCTTGGAATCCTGGAATCAACATAGGATCCAGTCAACCCAGCCTTCTGGAGATGAGAACCAAGGCTCCAACACAGCCCTGTGAGTGAGGCCAACCTGGACCATCAGCTGCCAGCGGAGTCTTTCAGATGGCCAGAAATGCATGGGACTGCCTAGCTGAGATCAGCCCAATGCACCTGAACCAATCCAGTGACTCATAGACGTAGCGACAAATCAAACACTTGTTTCAAGTCGCCAAGTTTTGGGGGTGGGGGGTGGTGAGACTTACAACAAACACAAGCAGTCATTTTACTCTTCACTCGGCATCATTGTAATCATCTGGAAAAAGAAGGTTTTGGATCATTCTACATTTATAACCTTTTAGGCTGGACTATCAATCTAATGATTTTTTTTTAAAAGAGACAGATATCCAGCAAACTTTTAAAAACAGTTGTCAAACTAACAAGACTCCCTATATTTATAGATGTCTACTAACATTTTTTTCAGTGATATTTATAAGATGTGATGTATGAGATTTGTCTTAAAATAAGCTGGATAGAGGGAAGGACAGGTGAGGGCAAGGTCAGGACAAGAGTGGCCGTGAGTTACTGTTGAAACTGAGGGGTGTATAGGAGATTAACATATTTTTTCAACTTGTGTATGTTTGTAATTTCCTGTAATTAAAAAAAAAATCCAGCTGGGTGCCCATGGTTCACACCTGTCATCCTAGCTACTCAGGAGACTGAGGTCTGAGGATTACAGTTCAAAGCCAGCCCAGGCAGGAAAGTCTGTGAGACTCTTATCTCCAAACAACCACCAGAAAACTGGAAATGGTGCTGTGGCTCAAGTGGTAGAGCACT
>NW_012280945.1:0-1284 GCF_000151885.1 Dipodomys ordii
TACTCAGGAGGCTGAGATCTGAGGATCGTGGTTCAAAGCCAGCCTGGGCAGGAAAGTCTGTGAGACTCTTATCTCCAATTAACCACCAGAAAACTCCAGAAGTGGTGCTGTGGCTCAAGTGGTAGAGTACTTGCTGAAGGAACAGCACCCAGGTCTAGAGTTCAAGCCCCATGACTGGAACCCCCCCCCCAAAAAAAAAGAAAATATCAGCAATAAAGAGGATTCTGGTGAAGGTGACTTAATAGGAATTTTGTGGAAGACACACCAGGGTATTAGGTATCAGTTGGATGATGCTGAAGGTTGAGGAATCCAGTCAGATACATAGGGTGATCAGACTTCAAAGGTGAGTTCTGACTGTCCTGATTCTTACTCTGGTTCTTTGCTTGGACTGGATCTTATGGGTCTGGGCACAGAGGGGCTTAGTAAAAGGTTGAGAAGGCTGACATAAAGTTGGCGAAGCAAGGATTTGCTGTCAGCTTCTAATGGTGCACCGTTTGTCATTTCCATGGCAGTGTGGTGGGCGAGGAGATGGTGATGTGTGGGGCTAATGAATGAAGAAAAATAGAAAGGACATCTGTGGAAGAAATTCAGAGCCATTCCTTGTACAGTCAAGATGAAGGCCAAAGATTATTCAGTGCTCAGGTCTCCTTTTTTGTAATGGAGGGTGAGTCAAGGCCAGCTATGGAGATAATGACCATCACTTAGCAGTTTTTCTTAGTCCACTGCATTTGAGGTCACTAAATGGAGACAATAGGTGTACATACCATAATCATCCAAGTAAGTAGTGAAAATAAATCTGATTGGTTGGGAAGGTAGGAATCTTGTGGTTATACATATACTTTTAAAATAAAATAGCGGTGTGAGACATCATTGTAGAAGTACAATTGGACTTATTGAATGATTTATTAAATTGTTACCCTATCTTGTCTAGTGATCAATTGCAGGCAGAGGCATAAAACTGTATACAAATTTCATCTTCAATCAGTCGACATGCTTATTGCCAGGGTAAAGTGAACTTTGTATGGCACCCAGGTCAAGTTTTCCCTGGATATACTCTCAGTGAATTCTAGGTATGTGGAGACAGTGCAACACTGACCTATACTTAACCCTAGGACAAGTAACAGATACCCTTTTTACGGACTTGGTTTATAATTTTATTAACTAGTTTTTGAGAGAGATTTCTTTTTTTCTTTCTTTCTTTTATTCTTTCCTTCATTTCCTTCCTTCCTTCCTTCCTTCCTTCCTTCCTTCCTTCCTTTCTTCTTCCTTCCTTCCTTCCTTCCT
>NW_012280946.1:0-1615 GCF_000151885.1 Dipodomys ordii
CCTCTTTGCAGATGACATGATCTTGTATTTAAAAAATCCACAGACTACACTCCCAAATTTTTCAAGCTGATTCAAAACTTTGGCAAGGTAGCAGGGTATAAAATTAACCCTCAAAAATCAATGGCTTTCCTCTATGCCAACAATGAAAAAAGTACAGCTGAAATCAGGAAAGCAACTCCATTCGTAATAGCCCCACAAAAAATAAAATACTTCGGAATTAACCGAAGAAGTGAAGGACCTCTATGATGAAAACTTTAAAAACCTGAAAAAGGAAATCAAAACAAAACTTAGAAAGTGGGAAAACCTCCCATGCTCCTGGAATGGAAGAATCAACATAGTGAAAATGGCAATACTTCCCAAGGCTATCTACAAATTCAATGCCATACCTATCAATATTCCAACTTCATTCTTCAAGGAAATAGAAGAGGCAATCCAAAAATTCAATAAACAATAGAACAATAAAAGACCCCGAATAGCAAAAATTATCCTTAACAGAAAGAACAGTGTTGGAGGAATATCAATACCAAATTTCAAACTCTACTACAAAGCTATAGTAATCAAAACAGCTTGGTATTGGCATAAGAACAGACCTCAGGACCAATGGAGTAGAGTTGAAAACCCAGAAATGAACCCACAGACGTATAGCCACCTAATCTTTGATAATGGAGCTAAAAAATAGAATGGAAGACATACAGCCTCTTCAGTAAACGGTGCTGGTAAAATTGATTAATCACTTGTAGGAAACTAAAGCTACATCCTTATATATCACCCTGCACTAGAGTCAACTCCAAATGGATCAAAGACCTCGAAGTCAAAGCAGACACCCTGAACACATTATAGGATGGAATAGGAGAAACACTAGGTCTCCTTGGCACAGGCCAAAATTATCTTAATAGAGACCCAGAAACACAACAAATCAAAGAAAGGTTGGACAAATGGGATTGCATGAAGTTGCAAAGCTTCTGCATGGCAAAGGACATAGCTAGCAAGATCAATAGAAACCCCATGGATTGGGAGATCTTCACTAGCCTACAACGGACAAGGGTCTCATATCTAAAACATACCTGGAACTCAAAAAATTAAATCCCCCAACAACAAATTCTCAAACAACTGCCCAATAAATAAGTGGGCTAAAGACTTAAAGAGATACTTCTCTGAAGAGGAAATAAGAATGAACAATAGACACATGAAGAAATGCTCAACTTCTCTAGCCATAAAAGAAATGCAAAGCAAAACAACATTGAGATACCATCTCACCCCAGTTGGAATGGCTAGAACAACAACAAATGCTGGAGGGGATGTGACCAGCAGGAACCCTACTGCATTGTTGGTAGAAGTGTAAATTTGTTCACTTTGGAAAGTAGTATGGAGGTTCCTCAAAAGAATCCACACAGAGCTCCCCTATAACCCAGCAATCCGCTTTTGGGCATTTACCAAAATGATCACAAACAAGACCATACTGACGCTACCAGCACAACTATGTTTACTGCAGCATTATTTACCGTAATTAAGGTGTGGAATCAACCCAGATGCCCCTCAGTAGATGAATGGATCAAGAAAATGTGGTATATATACACAATGGAATTCTATGCCTCCATCAGAAAGAATGACATTG
>NW_012280947.1:0-4523 GCF_000151885.1 Dipodomys ordii
TCCTCCTCCTCTTCCTCCTCCTCCTCCTCCTCCTCCTCCTCCTCCTCCTCCTCTTCCTCCTCCTGCCCTTTCTATTGCTCATTAGCACCTCAGCCAGGGACCTGGCCTGGGGAGGAGGGAGAGTGTGTGGCAGTCTCCTCAGCACCTCTGGCTTGTAGCCAACAATTCTTCTGCATGCAGGTTTGGTTGGAAAGAGTAACCTAGGAATAAGGCACATGGAGCCCTGGCACTTGGGGCCTTTCGGCCCAGTTACAGTGCTGGGCCTCACTCACTCCCAACTCTCCCTACCACGGCCACGAAGTGCGGGTGGCCTTCACAACTGTCCAACTCTTTTCTTTTTTGGGTCTGGTCGTGGGGCCTGAACTCTGGGCCTGGGCTCTGTCCCTCAGCTCTTCAGCTCAAGGCTAGTGCTCTACCACTTGAGCCACTTCCGGCTTTTATCTTTTTGCTTATGTGGTGCTGAGGAATTGAACCCAGGGCCTTGTGCATGCAAGGCAAGCACTCTACCACTGAGCCACCTTCCCAGCCCTGCCCAACTCCTTTCTATGCCTCACTCGCTTCCCTTCCTGTCACTGGTGGCCAAGTTAGTTAACCCTGTGCATGTGTGTGACCGAGCCCAGCAGCATCAGAACAGAGAGGAGACTCACAGTGAGTGCTGCTTGCGAGGTTGGTCTTGGGAGAAGAAAAAATAGCTACTTATTATCCCAAGATTTCAGGGCTGTCTCAGGAGTAGCTTCTCCTTAGCACTCCATGAAACCCTAGCAAGAGGATATTAGGATATTCTATTCTATTCCATTCCATCCCCTAACAGTTGCATGGACTTTCTTGTCCTAGATGGCTTCCATCCATAGGTGGGAGCTGTGGCACCTGGTTCTATTCTGTTCTGTTCCATTCTATTCTATACTGTCCTTTCTTTGGGGGAGGCTCCATATAGCTCCAGTTGTGAGTAAATAAAAACACACACATTGATAAGGTCTTGGGAAATGATTGTTTACTTGCCTATGAATTTACCTTTTTCATTAGTGTATTTATTCATCAAATAGTTCTATAGGGCCGGGAATGAATTCCTAACAAAACAGATATGGTCTCTACTCTTTCACATTGTTTGAAGTCTTGTTAGGATGATAATCCAACAAATGAAATGACAACAAATTGTTATAGAGAGAATCAGGCTTATCACTGGGATACGTCTATCTAGAAAGAGAGAGGACATGAATGGGAAGGCTTTTCCGTGGGGAGTCACGTGACCCACACCAGAGGACAGAGAAGACCAGTCAGGAGATGTGTTGGGGAGGTGCTGGTTTTCCTCAGATCATGAGGACAGAGAGCTCAGAGACTCCAGCCAGGAGCTGAAAGCGACCAGCGGAGCTGTTGAACGAGGAGGGAGTAGAGAAGCGACTGGGACACGGGTGGGCCAGGATGGCTTATGTAAGGCTAGTAGGGTCCAATAAGGAGTTCAGACTTAGTATTTTAAGTGAAATGTGCAGGTGTCTTCCACAGAGCTCACCAGAGGGCCAGGATGAGTAGGTTCATGTGTATATACGTATGCAAAGCTGAGAGAGAGAGAGAAAGAAAGAGAGAGAGAGAGAGAGAGAGAGAGAGGGAGCAGGCACATTAGAACACAGACTAAAAAAACCTAGCTTTCCATTCTTTGCAGCTTGGGTTTGCACAAAGAGAATAAATACGGTAGGTCATAACTCTATCCCTTCATGAAGAAACATAGGCTTTTAATCTTTTTTGTAGCAGTACTGGGGATTGAACCCAGGGCCTTGTTCATGCTAAGCAAGTGCTCTACCACTTGAGACATGTCCCCAGCCCCAATACAAGCATATTTCATGTCCTTGTTCCGTGCCAAAACACTTGACAGGGGCTCAAACATCATTGTCAAGCAAATCCATCTTTTGCCAACAGGCCAGATGTGGACTCCTGTCAACTGGGTTCCTTCCGGATGAAAAACACATTACCTCAGGAAAGAAAGCGCCTGCCTTGTCGGGGGCACTGGAGGAAGCAATTCCACCTCTAGAGCACAAGGGGTTTCAGCTTACATAGTACAGGACGAGATAGGTCCTTAAATTCAGTTTTCAGCTCTCCAACAACAATTTCACCAAGTATTTTTCTACGTTATTTCCTATATCCTTACACATATTGCATATACTTTTCTATCTTCTTTTATTTGAAAACGTGATGTGATTTAGGGGGAGGGGGAGGGGGAGAGGAGAAAGACCCTGATCAAGATGTACTGGACACATAAATGGACACGGTCAATGGTTAACTGACCCCCTTGAACAACCATTTGAAGATTTAAAGCGACATTAGAAGTGGCAAATCAAACGAAGGAATATATTTGAAAGCAGTCTTTAGGCTTTGGAATTTATGCAACTTAACAAAATAATAAAGGTAAAGGCCTTTTCAACTGCAGCATGATTTAGTGTGATGTTTCTTTGAAAATCAAGAGTAATTATACAAATGAAGCTTAGTGAACAGGAGCTAGAATCTTCGACTATTTGATAAACATTCACTACTTCATTCAGTCACAGCAGCATGTAAAACAAAACACTGAAAGCCAAAATTACCATCAAGGAGGTGGATGTGTGACTCAAGTGGTAGAGCATAAGCTTTGAGCAAATAAGCTAAGCATGTATGCAAGGCCTGAATTCTGGTCCCAGTACCAACACACACACACACGCGCGCACGCGCGCGCGCACACACACACACACACACACACACACACACATGAAGAAAAAGAAAACACCAAGCAAGACACTAGTGGCTCACACCTGTAATCCTAGCTACTCAGGAGGCTGAGATCTGAGGAGGACGGTTCAACGTCATTCTGGGCCAGAAAGTCCACAAGACTGTTATCTTCAATTGAGCAGTAGAAGGCTGGAGGTGGGGTTGTACCAGCCTTGAGCAAAAAACTAAGAGGCAGTGAGAAGGTTTTGAGTCCAAGCACCAGTACTGGTGCCGAAAACGAACAAGTCCTCTCAACCCCAATCCCTATCAATTCTACTCTTCAAGATGGTAGCAAAGACTGCAAATTGCAACACGACGGGAGGAAAAACCCAAAGAATAAGGAACAGATTTGATAAATACTGGAAACAAAAAGATGAACGTCACGTTGTTTTCAGTATCTGTTTTCAGTAGCAGGATTTGAAATCAGGCCCTTGTGCTTGTGAGGCAGGTGCTCTCTCACTTCAAGCCATTATAGTCTTTATCATTGATGCATTTATTTGAAGTTTCTTTTTAAATTAGCACATATTCGGTGTACCAGGGAGGCTTTACTGTGACGCGTTCACAAATGCAAGCAATGCACTGCATCAACCTCACCCCCTCCACTCCCTCTGTCTCCCTCACAGGGCCTGTTGTTCTGGTTTCATCCAAGTGATACGCAGTACCTCAGCCACATTCACCCCTCTTCATTTTTCCCACCTGCTTTCCTCTGGGACCTAGTCCCAGCAGGGCCAATTTTACTTTCCTAGCATTCAGTCTCCATTTCTTGTTAGTATATCTTCATTGTACAAAGGGCTTCTCCATGGTATCTCAAATGCACATAGTTTACAGTTGAGTACAAGTAGCCTCCTCTGCTGCCCTTTCCCCATGACTCAAACCAACTTTGAAATGGTAAAGAGTGGAAGAGACAAAAGCTATGGACATACAACCATATAAGCTGATGTTAAGTGAAATGAACCTCAAGATAGGGACACAAGAGATTTTATCTCTTGCTGTTCTTTGTAATGTATATATAATGTACTATGTGATTTGTTTGGTTTCTTTTGTATGTTCTTCCCCCATGGTATAACCCCTGTTTCCACTGTATTTGGTTCCAGTGCCCTGCGTCTTGTACATACATTTTTCTAATTTGAGGAGGGGAAGGGCAGTAACAAAATTCTGAAACAAGGATACAGGATGACCCATTGTAACAATGAGATGTACAAGGCAGTATATTGAAAACAAGCTTTACAACTTTGGGGGAGAGGGGGAGAGGGAGGGAAGGGATGGTAGGGGAAAAACAAAGAAGGAGGTAACAATGCTTGATAGGAAATGGACTCATTATCTTACTCATGTAACTGTAACCCCTCTGTACAGTATCTTTACAATAATATAGGTATATATATAAACAATACAAATAATAATAACTGAAAAAATGGAAGGGACGCTGGGGAGACCAGGTGGGCCAATGACTGATGAACTAAATGTGGTGTTTGAAGATAATTGAGGCTTCTTGGATGAATACAGTTGGAAGCTGGTGTCTTAAAAAACATTTTTTACAATGTACTTTGTTCAACCTATGCCAGTGTCTAGATCACTTTCCATTTGAAAGTGCGATTGATCTTTCTCTCTCTCTTCTTTTTTTTATGAATAGAGGCAGTATTTGATTTTTTTATTTTTATTTTTATTTTTTTATTTATTTATTTTTGGGGTCCGGTCGTGGAGCCTGAACTCTGGGCCTGGGCACTGTCCCTCAGCTCTTCAGCTCAAGGCTAGCACTCTACCACTTGAGCCACACCTCTATTTCCCTTTTT
>NW_012280948.1:0-4203 GCF_000151885.1 Dipodomys ordii
GACAAATCCATGACACACTTATTTCCAACTAACCATCAGAAAACTGGAAGTGGTACTGTGGCTCAAAGTGGTAGAGTGCTAGCCTTGAGCTGAAGAGCTGAGGGACAGCGCCCAGGCCCAGAGTTCAGGCCCCACAACTGGCAAAAAAAAAAAAAAGATGCATACATGCAGGACACCCGTGACTCAAGCTTGTAATCCTAGCCACTCAGGAAGCTGAGATCTGAGAATCATGATTCAAAGTAGACTAGGCAGGAAAGTTCATGAGACTTTTATTTCCAATTAATCACCAAAACACTGGAACTGAAGCTGTGGCTCAAGGGGTAGAGTGCTAGCCTTGAGTGAAAAAGCTCAGGGACAGCACCCAGGCCTTGAGTTCAACCCCACTGAATGTGTGCGTGCACACCTGCATGTGCACGCGTGTGCACACATACACACACACAAAGATACATACTAAATGCATACATATAGAGACACAGCTGAATGGTACTTGGTACTTGTATCTATTTAAAAAAAAAACCACTCCGGAAGATGGGCACAGGTGGCTCACACCTATAATCCTAGCTACTCAGGAGGTTTCAAGCTGGAAGATTGAAGTTCCAAACCAGCCTGGACAGAAAAGTCTGAGAAAATCCATCTCCAATTAACAAGGAAAATACTGGACTAGAGATGTGACTCAACTGCTAGAGCACCAGCCTCAAGCAAGAGTATGAGGCCCTGAGTTCAAACACCAGTGGAAACAGAATATGATCAAGAATACAGTTCATAGGCATGAACTATCATGCCTGGAATTCTGCCAACTCCAGTATCCAATTTCTTCTATTCAAATCATAACAAGGGGGCTGAGAAGGTGGCTCAGTGGTAGAGCGCTTGCCTTGCATACCTGAGGCCCTGAGTTCAATTCCTCAGCACCACATAAGCAAAAAGAAAAAAGCCGGAAGTGGCGCTGTGGCTCAAGTTGTAGAGCACTAGCCTTGAGCTGAAGAGCTGAGGGACAGCGCCCAAGCCCAGAGTTCAGGCCCCATAACCGGACCCAAAAAAAAAAATCAAATCATAACAAGGGTCTTTTGAAAAATGAATTTATTTCAAACATTTTTAAAGTTACATAAGATACAAATGTAATAATAGGATGTCTGATATTTACTGTATCTGGAGGGAGAGGTGGATAAGAAAGTGGAAATGAAATTGGCCAAGACTGGATAATCATTTAAGCTGAGTTGTGGCATGTGGAAGTTCATTATATCTTTGCTACTCAAAATATCAGCAGACTAGCAGCCAAGTGTCATCTGGGAGCTTGTGAGAAATTCAGTCACAGGCCTCTCCCCCAGATCTGATAAATCAGGATGTGCAATTTCACAAGATCCCTGGTGATCCATAGGCACACTGAAACTTGAGAAGCACCCACTCATGTGTATGACTGAAATTTCCACAATTAAAAAATATACAAATACTACAAAATTATAATAAGCAAAATTACTCATACAGAGCAAATATTATATACATTGGTTGGGAAGGGGTTAAGAAGTTGTCCAGAAGGCAAATATTTCTAATATTTCTATTCATAACTGCCTCATAATTTCAGCATGTTACAGCTAACAGGACAGCATATGTTAATATATGTGATCTTTGCAAAAAGGCTCCTGCCCTCAATATAGATCCCAGGGAAATGCAGTGGGGTCAAGTTGAGGTCAAGCTTGTGAGGGCAGAATCCAGGATTTCCAACTCTAAAACTCATTCTTTTTCTATCACTGAACTATATTTCTAGAAATTGAAATGGGTCCCAGACATCTGTGGCTTGTTTTTTTTTTTTTTACATAGAATTTCTTTTTAGTCTTTTACATGTCTAGAATGGTTTCTTTTCCTTTTCTTTCTTTCTTTTTTTTTGGCAGAATTGATGGGTCTTGAACTCAGGGCTCATGCTTGATGTGACTTGAGCCACAACCAATCTCAGCCCCTTTTATTTTAGATATTTTTCAGGTAGAGCCTTGCATTTTTTCCCAGGCTAGTCTTGGCCCCCATCCTTCTACTTATATTCCCTTTGAAGCTGGAATGAAGGCATGAACTACCAGGCCAGGCTTACAGTTTTATCTTATAATGTATCTTATTAAGCCAAGGTCATTTTTACTCTCCCTTTGAGGTCTGCTGGGGAAGTAATGCAGCTCTGGCTTTAAAATATTATCTTATTCGCTTAATATCAGTATGTGGATGGGTTGAAGAAGCAAATGGTCCTGAATAGATCAAAACATTTCCTCCTTCAGGAAAGCAAATACTATTACCTTTAATAAAAGGGAAATTTATAGCTTGGGCACTAGTGGCTCACACCTAGCTACTTGGGAGGCTGAGATCTGAAGATGGAGGTTCAATGACAGCCTAGGCAGACAAATCCATGACACACTTATTTCCAACTAACCAGCAAAAAACTTATGGTAAGACACCATCCTTGAGTGAAAAAGCTAAGCTTTAAATTCAAGCCCCAATACACACACACACACACACACACACACACACCACTTAAATATCAAATTTCAACTCCATATTTTACATTATCCCTAAACTTCCAACAAATAGACTGCAAAGACTGAGCACATGACCTTATGGATATGTCTTCCAACAGCTGAACTACTTTGAATGATCATGATGGAGATGCAGACTACAACTTAAATACCATACTCCCCTGCAGCTTCCTAAGACAACCACATGCCAACATACCCATCTCCAGTGGGGAAACTAGGTCTACAAAAGGAATTCTGGAGTCAAGGAATGGTAGTATAGGTCTATAATCCCAGCATCCAAGATACTGAGACAGGAGGATCAGGAGTAGGAGGCTAGAACTTCTCAACAACTAATAAGAATGCTGGTGACAGGATTGCCAAGCGCATCTGTCCAGCCTTATGAAATTCTTCTGACCAGTGTACCAGTCCACTAACAAAGATACATGCTATAATCAGAGAAAAAAGGTATTCTATATTCACATGACACAAGCAAATTTTTCTTTTTTTCCCCCTTGTGGGACTAGAACCCAAGACCTCGTGTATGTTAAGCACATGTTCTGCCACTGAGCAAATCCACAAAATCCTCAGTTCTAGAAGATCTATTATTTATTACCTCATGTGCACAGTCTTTACTGTCTGCATTCCTGTCAGTATTCTGGTCTTCTGAGCTGTGACCTAAATTATCCACTATGCTCCACTTAATTGCATTCTAAGGGTTTTTACTCAGTTTCCCCAGACATTTCCAAATGCCTTCCACAAATCAATACCAAAAGCATCCAAACCATACAGTGAGGTACTCATTGTTACAACCAACTTCCCTGTGTGGGTCACATTTTGTCATTGTGACAAAATACATGAAGAAAGCAAGAGAGGAAGGATTTCTTTTGTCTCATGGTTTTGGAAGATTCTATCCATAGTCACTGGTTCTGTTGTTTCTTGGCCTGTGCATGATGAGGCAGACCATCAATGAGGAGAATACATGGTGGAGTAAAGCAGCTCACTTTATGATGGACAGGAGGCAGAGAGCCAGAAAAGGGTCTCAGATGAGATATACCTTTCAAAGACATACCCTCCAGGACTCACTTTCTCCAACTAGGCCCCACCTCCTAACCTCCCATTCTATTATGAACTCATCAATGAGATATGGCCCTCTTGACCCAATTCGCCTCTAATAGTTCCACCCTTTGGAAACCAAGCCTTCAACACACTCACTTTGGGGAAGACATGTCATATCCAAACCATAATACCACTGTTTATTCCTTACCCTGCAGGGTTTGGCCTAGTAGAAAAGTGGGTAGTCAGAAGTCACTCTTTGTAAAAGGCCTACAATCAGCTGTGCACTGATGGCTCACACCTGTAATCTTAACTACTCAGGAAGCTAATATCTGAGTATTGTAGTTCAAAGCCAGCTTGGCAGGAAATTTCGTGATACTCTTATCTCCAATAAACTACTCAAAAAAAGCCAGAAGTGGTGGTATCAATAAGTGGTAGAGCACTTGCCTTGAGCTGAAGAGCTCAGGGACAGCACTCAGGCCCAGAGTTCAGGTCCCACAACTGACAAAAAAATTAATTAATTTTAAAAAATTGAGGGCTGGGAAGGTGGCTCAGTGGTAGAGCGCTTGCCTTGCATGCCTGAGGCCCTGGGTTCGATTCCTCAGCACCACACAAGCAGAAAAAAAAAGCCGGAAGTGGCACTGTGGCTCAAGTGGTAGAG
>NW_012280949.1:0-3193 GCF_000151885.1 Dipodomys ordii
GAAGGAAAGAAAGAAAGAGAAAGAAAAGGCAAAAAACCAGAAATTTATCTTTTAGTTATAACTAATTACATCCTTCACAAGTTTGTTGCTAAAAGAGACCAGTGTTAAGAAACTCAAATAAAAATCATAAATTCTTTGACATCCAATCAAAAATATATGCTGCCAGGTGCTGATGGCTCATGCCTATAATCCTAACTATGCAGGAGGCTGAGATCTGAGGATTTCAGTTTGAAGCCAGCCTGGGAAGGAAAGTTTGAGAGACTCTTATATCCAGTTAACCCTTAGAAAACTGGAAGTCGTGCTGTGACTCAAAGGGGTAGAGTACTAGCCTTGAGCGATAAAGCTCAGGGAATGTGCCTAGGCCCTGAGTTCAAGCCCCACAACTGATTGGGCTAAATCTTTGCTTAGACCTAGTGGCTCACACCACTCCTAGCTACTTAGAAGATTTAGATCTGATGATCATGGTTCAAAGCCAGCACAGGCAGAGTGGTCTGTGAGACTCTTGTCTCCAGTTAATCACCAAATAGCTAGAGGTGGAGCTGTAGCTCAAATGGCAGAGCATTAGCCTTGAAAAAACTAAGGAACAGAGCCTGGGCCTTGAGTTTAAGGCCCAGTCCAAGCACACACGCATGTAGACATTTGTGGACACACACACACACACACATATACACACACAAACACACACAAATGGGCCTACATTGGTGTTAAGAATAGGCCTCTTTAATTAGTGCATTCAATCACCAACTGGGCAAGCCCATGGGAAGTACGGCACCGGAATAAACTGGTTCATATGGAAGAGCAGCAGTGTTGTTAGTTAAGTCCCTGAAGTTGAACATCTATGAATCATATTCTCCCGGCCACAACAACCCACTCTTGTAAAATAGAGATACACTTCTTGCACAGGTTCAGTCATCAGCATACAGGATCACCTGTATACTTCTTAGAACCTGTATAGGTTCTTAGGAGGGTTGAGAGTATCACTCTTTAGTGAGATGAATAAGCCCTATCACTGACATTGGCCTTGAGGGCACAAAGAGTACTCATTCTTAGCTCTGCCTCTGTCCATTTGTAACCTTTATAATGTTCAGCTATCACTTTGGCATGTATTTGTACATGAAGCAAGTTACTCCTTTTCATCAGAAATCATCTGTGTAGTGATTCCTCTCCTCTATGTTGATCCCTGGGTGCACAGAATCCAAATTCCCCTGGTAACAGCTACAAGTTGTAATTCATTGGGAATTTTTCTGTGTTCCTTTAAAAAGACCCCTTTGGGGGCTGGGAAGGTGGCTCAGTGGTAGAGCACTTGCCTTGCATGCATGAGGCCCTGGGTTTGATTCCTCAGCACCACATAAGCAAAATGAGAAAAAAAAGCTGGAAGTGGCGCTATGGCTCAAGTGGTTAGAGCGCTAGCCTTGAGCTGAAGAGCTGAGGGACAGCACCCAGGCCCAGAGTTCCGGCCCCACGACTGGACCCAAAAAAATAAAAAGACCCCTTTGGGAAACAAGATGGTTCACAGTTTGTGGGGACAAGAATTCTGGACATTATGAGGATATTGCTGTCATCATTTTAAAGGGAATATAGTAAATCCTACTGTGTCACTGAGTATGATGATTGTGGAAACTACTTCCACTTCTACCTTTTGGTTCTTGGATCCAGGTATCTTTCCACTTCTAGAAAGATACAGCCAACCTAGAGACCACCACACAGAAGGCTTTGACTTAATAAATACTCAGCTGCAGAGATGCCATAGTCAGACACCTTCTCCCATATTCCTACCTGATTACTACATTGTGTGGATTTTGCTAGGAGGGAGCTTTAGACAAGGGATTATAAACAGCTCCTAAGAAGGAAAAGGAGTTCCTTCTCCCTTGAATGGGAAAAGTTTCAGAACATACAGGAAATTCTAGCTCTTATTACAAAAGACAGAACACCTCTGTAAACCCAGAAGATCTAGGGGCATTTCAGAGACAGCATTTTAAGACTATCCATCTGGTCAGCTGGGTACTACGATTTGGGACTAAACGACTTCCCTGTCTGTCCTCTGAATTTTATTTAACCTCCTGGCTGTTGTTGCACATTCAAACGTCCCTGGAGTTCTGCAATTTTGATTATTATGTCTTTTGCTTGCCCTTCCAGGATAGGTGACAAGGGACTTGTTGCAAACTAATATGGAGTTTCTCGGCTTTCTCACTTAGATAGACTCATACGCTGCTTAAGCATGAGGATATGTTCAGAGGGATTATTTTAACCTGTTTTGGTATAGTGTAAACACAGGAGAATGTGCTTACAGAAACCAGGACAGACCCAGTCAATCACTCCATGAAGCAATCAAGAAAAGAGGTAAACAGAAAACTTGGGAGGCTGCTGCCAGAGAGCGTAGCACACAGACAATTTTACAGTAAATTTTTTGTAAGTAAGTAAAAATAGTACAATCTAAATAATGATTTTTAAAGTATATATACCGTGTCAGGTACAGAAACCAGTAGTAGTCATTTATGATGATTTTCATTAGTATTTTAGTTTGTGGCATTGCTATGCTTTTTATATGGCTGTCAGCATAATAGGTTTGTTTACACCAGCTATATCAGGCACCAGGTCAATGGGCTCCAGGGACTTTCCTCTTCATTCTCTGATAGGACCACCATAAGATATACTGTCTGTTCTTGACCTAGATGCCATCATGCAGTGTATGACTGTATTACTGTTAGCTAATAGCCTTCACTCATCATTTGTGTGTGGGGGGTGAATGCAATTCAATAGTACTCAGTGTACTTAGTTTTGCTTGCAGTAGTCTTACCTCTGTGAGTTTTCATAAGTCTGCATCATTATTATATATTTCATAATATTTCTTTCCAGTGGGACAGTTCCCCAGGTAAGTGTTGTTGCTATCCTCAGAAATTTTGTATCTCCCAACCAGCATGTATCCCCCTCATTTGCCCATGCTGGGTGAGCTTTGTTTTTTAATCACTAGAGAAATCTTCAAGTCTCCTGACTTTTTTGTTGTTGTTGCCAATCCTGGAGCCTGAACTCTGAGCCTGGGTGCTGTCCCTCAGCTCTTCAGCTCAAGGCTAGAGCTCTACCACTTGAGCCACAGCAAACCTTCTGGCTTTTTCTGCTTATGTGGTGCTGAGGAATCGAACCCAGGGCCTCATGCATGCAAGGCAAGCACTCTACCACTGAGCCACCTTCCCAG
>NW_012280950.1:0-1333 GCF_000151885.1 Dipodomys ordii
ATCTCCATGCAGACTCACGGCCCAGGTCGATTTCCATGCAGACAGACCACCCAGGGTGATCTCCATACAGACACACGGGCTAGGTACATCTCCATGCAGACACATGGCCCAGGGACATCTCCATGCAGACTCACGGCCCAGGGCGATCTCCATGCAGACACACTGCCCAGGGACATCTCCATGCAGACTCACGGCCCAGGGCGATCTCCATGCAGACACACCGCCCAGGGACATCTCCATGCAGACAGACCGCCCAGGGTGACCTCCATGCAGACACACTGCCCAGGTTTATCTCCATTCAGACACACCACCCAGGGCAATCTCTATGCAGACACATGGCCCAGGGCGATCTCCATACAGACACATCACCCAGGGCAAGAACTAGCTGTGTCCATATCCAGCGTGGAGGACCCATTAGACCCAGCCTCAGCCTCAGTCTCCCTGTCTGAAAATGGGCCTGTGCAGAGCTGTCTGCAGCTGGTGAGTTTCCCCAGAGCTCAGCAGAGACCCTGTCTCCTCTCCTCCCCTCCTCTGGGGGAACAGCATTTCCTTCTCTGGAAATCACTTTTTTTTTTTTTTGGTCAGGCATGCAGCTCGAACTCTGGGCCTGGGCACTGTCCCTCAGCTCTTCAGCTCAAGGTAAGCGCTCTACCACTTGAACCATAGCATGCCTTCTGGTTTCCTGGTAGTTTATAGGAGATAAGAGTCTCATGGACTTTCCTGCTCGGGCTGGCTTTGAACCGTGATCCTCAGATCTCAGCCTCCTGAGTAGCTAGGATGACAGGCATGAGCCATGGCACCCAGCTCCAATGCATCATTTTGAGCTTGCATCTCTGGCATGTGCGCACTGTGATGCAGCAGCCAGGCGAGACGGGCCCTACAATATTCTCCTTGCATGAGGAAATCCAGCATTTTAGAGCTGTAGATGCTGCTTCTTGGAAGAGAGACTGGGAATTCATCATTGGCTAGGGCCTGAAGCAAGAGGAAACCTCATCTTTATGGCGCTTAAGAACATGAGGCATTCCAGAGCTTGAATTCAGGGCTTCCTGCTCTTCTTAGCTTGCTCATGGCTGGTGTTCTACCACTTGAACCATGCCTGTAGCGGCCCACTTGAAGCCCACTTGATTTGTTTTTTGTTTGTTTGTTTGTTTTGAGTCCGGTCGTGGGGCCTGAACTCTGTGCCTGGGCGCTGTCCCTCAGTAATTCAGCTCAAGGCTAGTGCTTTACCACTTGAGCCACAACGCCACTTCCAGCTTTTTTCTTTTTGCTTATGTGGTGCTGAGGAATCGAACCCAGGGCCTCATGCATGCAAGGCAAGCGCTCTACCACTGAG
>NW_012280951.1:0-3222 GCF_000151885.1 Dipodomys ordii
AAGAAGAAGAAGAAGAAGAAGAAGAAGAAGAAGAAGAAGAAGAAGAAGAAGAGCAGCAACAACAATAACAGTAACAACAATCTGCTGAAACTATTTCCTTCCACCCTGTTAGAAAGTTAGGGGAAGAATTCTGGTTAAACCTCTATCATGATTCCAACTGGACCATGTTCTAAATTACTACCCATCCTCACATCAAAGAATTTTCCTAGTTTAGTTCGATATTCTTCAGTGAAGCCTCCAAAGCATGATCTGATAGGGATAGCAGTAACCAAGACCACAGTTTTTCCTTTTGTACGGTCTGTTTTCTCTTAATCAGCTTCAGAAATTCTGTTTGATCATGATTTCAAGGATATCTAAAGATAGAAGGTGCTTAGACCTGAATAAATAAAATTAAGTTAAAAAGACACCCTGTTATTTCAATATGAGCTACTGAAAAGAAAATCACCAAGCAAAATTCCTTCTGGGGTTTACCTCCTTCCCCCAGTCCTTCTTCCTGCAGTCCCTCCCTCTCTTCGTCTGCACATTTCTGATATTTTAATTCAGTTCAATGAGATGTAAGTGGTTGTGCCATCTCATGTCTTGCAAGGCTGGAAGTGTGCCAGTGTGCTTGGCTCCTCTGGCATGAGCACTGGCATGAGAACAGCATGAGCCAGTGCCACTGCATCAGCCTTGGACACAAAGAAAATATCATGTGAGGGACGGTGATCCACCACAGAGGAGTCTGCCTTATAAGTCCCAGGCACCTTGAGCACAAATCAAGTATCAGCCCACTGAAACATTTGAGCTATTTGTTAAACAGAAAAATTGAACTCAAATTTAACTATCCCCTCTAAAACTCAGTTTCTATGGTTCAGAATTATAATACCAGTACATATGCAGGAAAGTTCCTGAAAAGATTAAGGGTGGTAATCAACTAGTAGTATCTGCTGTATAGACACTCAGAATTAATTTTACTTTATTTTATTCTATTTCTATGAACATTTAAATGTGTATTTATAAAAATGATATTATGATACATGTCCAGTTCATAGTACTTTAAAATTTTCAGTAACACATTATAAACATTCATCTGAATAAGTATTCTAATGCATAATTTTAAAATAAACTTATTTTTCCACTGATACATAAATGCAAACATTTTATATGCAAATGTGATGTTTCAATACATGTACACATGAGATGTTTAAATTCATATATATCTCCTCAAATATATATTAAGATGAACATTTTAAAATATTTTCTTCAAGCTTTTTAAATATTGAGTATAGAGTAAGATTTTATCTAGAAAGAAAAAAATTAATTAAGGAGAAAAATCATTGACAATTTATTTTCTAACTGCCACTATGTAATATGTATCTTACATAACAGGTTTCTGGAATAAGTGTGAAATAGGGAGAAATTCTTAATAGTTCTTACATAAGAACTATTTTTTTTCTGTTTCTACCATGTATTGACTATAAAATCTTAGTAGAGATCCATGACTTTTATATACTATATAATGAAATTATATGTAAATACATAATTATATTTAATATAATATATAACACATAATATAAAATATGTATATAAATACTTTAGAGAAGAGCTGCATATCCTGTTCAGGTTAACTCTGGTTGTCCTCAGTTACCCCATTTCAGTTCACTAACTATAAATTCTAGCTCTTATTTCGGTAGTTTCCTTTAACTCCTATCTTTAGGTTCATACCACCACCAAAGATGTCATAGGAATGTGGATCAAACACTGGGAAAAGATGAATGAGAATTATCCATGGATCTAGGTTATCCAGTTGGACCCAGACACATCCTCTTATACAGAATGGGTTTCTCAGTTTTCTCCTTTGCATCCCTAAAACAAATCACATTCATTAATATTATATCTTTGAACTACTAATTGGATTTGTGTTCGGCTAAGCCTTGCTTATTTTTTTGTCGGTAATTTGTTTGTATACTTAGGCTTTTTAAAAGTGAACTAGCAAATGGAGTCACATGCAAGTTCCCCATAAGAACTAATCAAATAAAATATCCACCAGAAAAATTAAATTGTCCTATTGAGGTCAACTTTGACACTACCACTCTAGGTAAAAGTCCCTCAAAGCAGAGCTTTGCAGATTAGTTGCTTGGGTCATGGTAGTAAACAACTGTTATGATGAAAACTAGTTACATCACCCTCACTGATGTTTGAGGATCCAACTCAGCCAGCCATCTCTGAGGTCACTCGTCTCACTTAATCTCTCTGTTTTCTAAGGGAATCCAGTTAATTTTCCAAAACGCTTGAGACTGCTTACACAGCCAAACAAAAAAAGGGGGGGGGTAATTTCCAAGTGGTTCAATTTTGCAGGAAATGGATCCTTAAATAATTTAAGAACAAGAAAAGGAAAGTTTGTAATGATTAGATTAAATTTGATGGTGCTATTCTGAATTAATGCTACTGGAATCGGAAGTGCAGAAGCAAGCCAGCCCATTGTAAGGTTCTAGGTGAAATATCTTTGTATGGAATCTCATAAATGGTGAAAGGATTGGGAGATGTGCTTATTAGGAGTATGTATAAAGGGAGCTCCCCTGTGGGCATGGCTCCGCGAGGGATTAAGACTCCATAAGAGCAAGTGCTGCCTCTGACTCAGTAAATATTTGATGAGTGAATTCATAAAGGCAATAAATGCCCTCTGCCTCCTTCCAGCCCATCTCCATTTCTGCAAACACAAATAAAAAAGATAGATATACAAAGCCTAGCAAAGTTATAGGGAAAGGTGGAAAGTGAAGGAAGCAAGAAAGGCTTACAGCTAGCTAATGAGCATTGGTACGACAGGAGGGAAGGAGGTGAAAAAATGAAGGACAGAGACAGGTAGAGGAGAGGGAAAGAGAGAGGGAGAGAGGAGAGGGATGGGGAGAGAGTAAGCAAGAGAGAGAAAGCTATTATAGCAGAGATGGTACTGAAGACTGAGCAGCTTATTTTTATTTTTGTCTATATTTGCTTGCACTCTGTTTCCCCTTCCTTCCTTCCCTCCTTCCTTCCTTCCTTCCTTCCTTCCTTCCTTCCTTCCTTCTTCCTTCCTTCCTTCCTTCCTTCCCCCTTTCTTCTCTCCCTCCCTCCTTTCCTCTCTCCCTCCCTCCTCTCTCCCTCCCTCCTCTCTCCCTCCCTCCCTCCCTCTCTCTCTCTCTCTTTCTTTCTTTCTTTCTTTCTTTCTTTCTTTCTTTCTTTCTTTCTTTCTTTCTTTCTTTCTTT
>NW_012280952.1:0-2496 GCF_000151885.1 Dipodomys ordii
TTTCTTTTTGCTTATGTGGTGCTGAGGAATCGAACCCAGGGCCTCAGGCATGCAAGGCAAGCGCTCTACCACTGAGCCACCTTCCCAGCCCAGGAATAAAATTCTTTAAATAGGGATATAGGCGGACCCATTGCAACAATGAGATGTACAAGATGTTATGTCAAAAAATGAACTTTACAGCTTTGATGGGGGTGGGGATGGGGGAGGGTAGATGGGAGGATGGGAAGGGGAAACAAAGGAGGAGGCAACAATGCTTGATAAGAAATGTACTCATTACCTTGCTCATGTAATTGTAACCTCTCTTTACAGTATTTTCACAGTAAAAAAAAACCTTAGTAACAATAATAAAAAACAAAAACTCTATAAATAAAGTAATATTTGAAACATAGATAAAATGCTTCTGCAAAAAAGAAAAACTAAAGAGCTCCATCCTTACAAAATGAAAATGCTTATGGAGCCTTTTTCTCGTTGTTATCAGGAGTTGGTCATGAGGGATAGGACAGTACATCATGTAAGTAGCTCAAGTGAAAAGGCAAAAGGTGAAAGTCATGTAGGAGACATGAGCAAGTTTTAGAATTTGTCTCGTTTCTTTCATGATTGCATATACCAAGTGATTCCCTAATACATAGACAGACAGGAAAGTTAGTCTTGATTTTATTCAAATGATAGGCAGAAATATCTCTCCTGTGTTTGAAGATCTGAAAGCTATCATGCCCACATAACAAAGAGAGAGGGAAAGATGATGTACTGTCTTCTCCTCAAATGCAAGCCAGTGGGAGAACCAGGCCCACACTCTGATCCAATGAAAGTAAAAGAATTCTTATTCAGATCATGGCCACTCTAACCACTGGATTACTTTAATTAGCTCTGAGCATATTAGTGCCCCATCATAGCACTCTGGCTATGACTGAATGAGTTTATGTCAAAAATAATAGTTAAGCCCCCTGTTCCCCCTAAGTCTGAGCACCAGGTGGCTGTAGATGTATGCCAACACCAGCAGTCATGTGAAACTACCACTTTGATGCAGGATATGTCTATGCCAACGTGGCAGCCATGTCTCACAATGCCTTCAGATCATGCAATAACTATATTGCTTTTTTTTAAAGAGAGTAGAGAAAATACTTGGCTAAAGGTAAGACTGCTTTTCGGAAGGGGAACTCTTTTCCCAGGGTGCACTGTGCAGACAAAACTTATTGCATCCCTTCTGAAAATGTGTCTGGAGCAGTCTTCCAAAATGATTAATAGAGCAAGTATTTCTCACAAGAGTCTGACCTTGGAGAGCACAAGTAGACAAAATGCACAAATGGCTAATGATGAGCAGAGAGGACACTCAAATCCACACAGTGACACATCATCAGGACACAGGGCATGCATGCTATACCATCCCTTTGGGAAATCCTCCTAGGACCACTTTTATAAAGATTCTTGTGCAAAGCTCTTTAACTGAGGAAGATGTTCTTTCAAATGATGGGAGACCTTGGTACTTTATAAGTCCAGAGACTGTGAAGATAAAGAAAAAATTAAGTCAGAAGATTCCTGGTTCTGACATTCAACTCAGAGCCAAGGGTCACAAGTTTAGAAAGCAAATTCATTAATGCACAACATTTTGCACTGGGAAGGGGAAAAAGGAAGGTAAATACTGAAATAAACCTTTTGAGGGGTCTATTTTTAACTCTTTATAATATACTATATAAGGTGATATTCATGTTCTCAGTTTACAAAAGAGGCAAATTGGAACCTGAAGAACTTAGTAAAATCATACAGGTAGAATGTGGTTAAGTATTCATGTTCATCACTACTCCAAACATCTTCCTTCACTATCCCAAGCTATTTCAAACTAGAGCAGGGAGGAGCAAATCCATGGGTCTTGATAGAAATTCATGTGTTTAGAAAGAAAGCATATTTCTGGGCATATTTCTGAGGGTTTCTGCTGAGTTGTTACATGAGCACAGTAATAAGTATTATCACTCCAATATAGGAGATGCTTTTTTTATAACCTGCTTCAGCGCATATCCATTGATTTTACACTAATTTCCATTCATGTATACGCGAAATACTTTTGGACCAAGATGTGATAGTGAATAACTACTCTGTATCATGTACTGCTATGCTGCACAATTGGTATATAATGGCTGTCTAAGCCTAGGTTTCCGAAAACTGAGCCTAAGACTAAGGTTTGTGTGCAGGAGGTTTATTTGGAAAGTGATTTTACCGAGAAGTGAAGGGCTGAGGAAAATGGAACATGAAGGGAATAAGGGAAAGCCAACATTAAGGCAACAATATAGAGTTGGCCATAAATACCAGGTGTTTGTTGCTGGGTCATGATGGCACCTTTATAGAGGTATATAAGAGGTATCATTATGAGAAGAATTTATCATGGTTTATTTTGGTCAGTTGTAGGGCTCAAACTCTGGGCTTGGGCATTGTCCCTGAGCGCTTTATATATATATATATATATATATATATATATATATATATATATATATATATATAATA
>NW_012280953.1:0-2114 GCF_000151885.1 Dipodomys ordii
AGCTTACATTTTATGTATTATGTTTTAATCAGTTTCTTAAGACTTAGGTGACAATTTTGGCTTAGAATAAAATTTCTATCGCATTTACCATGGGTCTGTGTCTGGTAAAAACTATGTCAGTGCCTGTGTTGTTTGTGTGCAATCTTCAGGCTGATGTAGCTATTATGTACATTACATTGTAAATGAATCTAGTGTGATTACAAGGAAACCTATTATACCGATGTTCTATAATCTAAATGAATATCAATTTACTGAAGTTAAATTTAAGATGACTATTGTAGTTCTTTAAGTACTATTTGGTTATCTTTTTATGTACTTGCATTTTGATTGTCAGCTGACAATATGTCTGGTGTGGTAAAGTCCTCTTAGAGGACTCTACTCTTCAATCATTTTTAGCTCCCTTAATTCAATATAGCCCTAGGTTATTGACTCAGAATGGGTTTAACATATATGAATGCCAATTTTAAACTCCTTCAGCAAACATTTATAAGTTTTTTCTTTACTAGATATCAAATCTTAAATTTAGAATTTCTACATTACTTCCTCTTTGGGGTTGGAAAGTTGAAGTAATGCTCTTAGTTATTGTGGTACAATTTTGACAAATGTTAGCAAACATTCTGTAATATGTTCAACTTAACCCCTCTTTATCAGATTCTCTGTAACTGACAGTGACAATAAACAATATAAAAGTTGCCTCACAAAACAAAAAATACTGTTATAACCCCCATAAGTTTGCGAACATATCATGGGGATAGTTTGGCACATAATCTGGGATCTATCAATATGATGAAAGGGTCCTTTACAATAATAATAATAATAATAAACCTCAGCTAAGTGTCCCTTCACCCTTGAGCCTCCAGCAATTCAGATTCATTCAGATGCAATGTCTTGAGATCTGTAGGATTTTGCCATCCTGAGAGAGAATGAAAGCCACACCATGCTGACACAACAGTAAGTTTTAAGGAAAGTGGGTCCTTATTTATTTATTATTTATTTAGTGCTAGTCTTGGGGCTAGAACTCAGGGTTTGGGCACTGTCACTGAGCTTTGTGCACAAGGTTAGTGCTCTACCACGTGAGACACAGCACCACCCGTGGCCTTTTCTGAGTAGTTTATTGGAGATAAGGACTCAAATTTTTTTTTCTTCTTTCTTGCTATTGTTTCTAACATATTTATAAGATAATTCTTTGTTACTTTGTATGTCCTTCCCCCACGGTATAATCCCTGTTTTCACTGTATTTGATGTTGGTATAATTTGTGGAGGGGAAGGGAAAAAATAAATTGTTTAAATAGGGATAAAGATGACCCATTGCAACAATGAGATGTATAAGACGCTATGTTGAAAAACGAACTTTACAACTTGTGCGCGTGGTCGCGGGGTCGGGAGGTGGGGGGGACGGGGGCGAGGAGATGGAAAGGGATGGGAAGGGGAAACAAAGGAGGAGGCAACAATGCTTCATAAGAAATGTACTCATTACCTTGCTCATGTAATTGTTACCCCTCTGTTAAGGTATTTTCACAATTAACCTCCCCCCTCCAAAAAAAAAGTGTCACGGGTTTTCCTGGCAAGTTGGCTTCAAATCACGGTCCTCCGATCTCCGCTTCCTGAGTAGCAAGGATTATGGGTGTGAGCTGGAGCCTGCCTTATTTATTGCTTTGAACTAGGAAGTGATTTCACATATTTCATTTTATTTAATATTTCAGCTATTTTAGCAGAAAATGACGATATACTAGGCAGTGATATGGTGGTAGGTATGGGATTCCAACAGTCTGGGTTTGCATTACAGCTTTGCCATTTAGTAGGTAGTGATCCTGCTCAACACTTCAGTAGTGTGTTTATTCTATGTTAAAGAAGAGGAGAGTAGGAGTCAGGAGATTTAACATCCTCAGTGTTTCTATTCTTTAATCGACTAAAGAAGATGTTTGGGGAAGCAATCTTAACTAGCTTTAAAGACTCAGAAACATCACAGAAACTTGCAGTCTAACTTGAGCTTTCCCTCCCCCCTCCTTTTTTTTTTTTTTTTGGTCGGTCCTGGGGCCTGAACTCTGGGCCTGGGCGCTGTCCCTCAGCTCTTCAGCTCAAGGCGAGCACTCTGCTCTACCACTTGAGCTACA
>NW_012280954.1:0-2629 GCF_000151885.1 Dipodomys ordii
CTTTCTGATGGAGGCATAGAATTCCATTGTGTATATATACCACATTTTCTTGATCCATTCATCTACTGAGGGGCATCTGGGTTGGTTCCATATTGGGATGTGATTTCTTAATCCAGTCTGGCCCCAGAGTCACCCTGTCCCTCTTTGCTAAACTCTTCACTGCTTCCTTTTCACAAGGACAGTGGGGGTGATTTGAACAGAAATAGAATGAAATACGCGGGATGAGTGTTGTCTGTTTACTGGGTGACAAGTGCATTGAGAGACAGTGCTGAATCCTTAAGCATAGAGTTTGGCTTTGAGGAGAGATTAAAGCAGCCCTGGACTGATCTCATTACAATTCAATCCAAATATTAGGTGTGGGTGCTGGATGATTAATTAATTAATTGTCACCCGGATGTAAGTGGTGGTGAGGAACTGCAACCGAACCCCATGTTTGAGGGCTTCAGAAGTGATTGTTAGCTTAAATCAGACCTGAAAGATCCTTCCAGATCTTTGCCTAACAGCACTAAACTGCTATTACTCAGCAAAGCTTTCAAAATCCTTTCCATTTCCATAAGGATGGCGCAGGCAGACTTTTTACTAAGATTTCTCATCAGTACTTAAAGCAAAGCTAATAGAAAAGAGCTCAGCACTTTCTTACAGACTCAAGGGTCCTGAGATTTGTGGGGCTGCCTGAAAAATAGCATTTCTGACTAGCAAAGTAAGCTCTGTGCATCCTTTCAGTTCACAAAGATGGGGCCACAGATGTGAGGAAGCAGGAGATTGAAAAGTGCAGTCCATCAAGAGCAATAAAATTCAGGCTGGGAAAGAGCTCACAGTTGACAGAGGGGTGTGGTAGGTTGCTTTGGAACCATAAGCCTGCTCTAATGGATTATTTTGTACAAAGAAGCTCGAACGAAGCAAGTGCTAGATATGGTGATTGCAGTTGTTACAGGCAATAGTCCATGAGTCCAATTATATACAGGCAGTGCCCCAGACACTGATTTTGCTAATTGCTATCCCTCCGACTTGGAATTCCTTTTTGATTCCAGATGCATATTTTTTTTTCCGACAGGATGTGATTTCTATCCTAATGGAACAGACTGAAAATGCTAGCTGCCTCATGACATAATTGGTTAAATTACGAACAATTTGTTGACTTTTTTGAATGTAGCAAAAGGAAAAAAAGTGTAATATCTACTTGAAATTATACCTTCGTATGATGCAATGTGCTCTGTCTACCAGATAATAATCAATGATTTCTGGTCATTTGGCAACATTCATTGAATTACTACTATATGCCAGGCATGTGTTTGTTTGTCCATGGGACTAAGTGAATAGTTCGTTTCTTACTCCTGGATCCTCGTAGGCTAAAATCAAAGACAGAAATTTACATAGATGAATGTCCTGTGGAAAGATCCTCAGTGAGAGCCCAAGGACTGACGTGAAAAGTTTCTAAGGAGCTCAAGGCTTATTTGATATAGAAGAATCTCACTGAGCTGTGTGTTCTTGTTTAAGAAGGAATGTATCAGAAGGAAAAGCCAGGGGATGGCTCATACCTGTAATCCCAGCTACTCCGGAGATGGAGATTTTAGAATTGAGTTTCAAAGCCAGCCCCTGAAGGAACGTCTGTGAGGCTCTTATCTCCAATTGCCCCCCAAAAGGCAGAAGTGAAGCAATGGCTCAAGGGTTACAGCACCAACCTTGAGCAAAAACGCTAAGAGAGAGCATCCATGCCAAGGGAAAACATCCATGCCATGATTCTAACCCCTAGTAGTGGAACACACACACACACACACACACACACACACACACACACAAATTAAGATGGCAAAACAACACAAAATTGACATAAAAAGAAAGAATAACAAGGAGAAAGGACTAGAGCAAGAATCAACTAGGATCAACAAACTACTGCTAAAAGAATAGCCGAGGTCAATAAACTATGGCTTTCTAATCAACTCCAGCCCACTGCCCATTTTTGTAAATCAAGTTTGCTGTATTCAATCAAGATTACTTATTTATCTATTGTTAATAGCTGCTTTGTAATAATTGCAACAGAGACCCCAGAGCCTACAAATACTAACACATTTACTACCTAGCCTTGTGCAGAAAAAGATTTATGATCATCGATCTATATAAAAGAAAACAAAATTTGATCCTGAAGATACAACTAACATGACGTGATCAAATTCATTGTGTCTCCTGTTGGATGGGCAGAATGTTAACCATGAATTCCTGGGACTAAAATGATCTCAGACCTCAAGTAAAATCAGCACACAAGGGGAGAGAGAGCACTAAATAACTGTCTGCTTAATGGCCATAGTCAAAGACAATATAAATTGCAGGAACAACACAAAATTAGAAGTTATTGTGTCTTCCTAGAACATCTACTTTGAAGAGTAAGTAGATTTGCTCAGGAAATGTAACAAAAATGTGTTCATTATTTGCTCCTATATTGTAATGTAATATATATTATACTATATATATATGAAGTGTATATGTATCTTTTAACATTAGCAATGATCTCCCTCATTTAAAATCTCATTTGCGGGCTGGGAAGGTGGCTCAGTGGTAGAGTGCTTGCCTTGCATGCCTGAGGCCCTGGGTTCGATTCCTCAGCACCACATAAGCAAAAAAGAAAAAAGCC
>NW_012280955.1:0-1078 GCF_000151885.1 Dipodomys ordii
ACCAAAAAAAAAAAAAAAAAAAAAAAAATCCCTATTAAGAACAAACTTATCTGTTTATTTATTTTTGTACTGGTACTGGTAACTTGAACTCAGGGATTTGCACTAATGCTTAGGTTTTTCGATCAAGACTGGGACTCTTATCACTTGAGCAAACAGCTCCATAGCTTGTTAACTGGAGATGGTTAAAAGTCTCACAGTCAGACATTGGTGACTCACACCTGTAATCCTAGCTACTCAGGAGGCTGAGATCTGAGGATCATGGCTCAAAGCCAGCCTGGGCAGAAAAGGCTTTGAGACTCTTATCGCTAATTAATCACTAGAAAATGGAAGTGGAGCTGTGGCTCAGTGGTAGAACACTAGCCTTGAGCATAAAAACTCAGAGACAGCACCCAGGTCCTGAGTTCAAGCCCCACTACTCACCCAAAACAAAACAAAAAACCAAAACAACAAAAAAATCATGGACTTTCTTGCCTTGTCTGGCATCAAACCGTAATTATCATATCTCAGCCTGCTGAGTGCTAAGATTCCAAGAGTATGCTTTTACACTCTCTTCTGTTTCTTCTCATAGTCATGTCTATTCTTTCTGATCAGTGTGGATAGAGGGACAAACATAGAGGCTGTTTTGGTAGTACAGGAAGGGGTTTGAACTGAGGAAGATTACAAAGAAAATGATAGCTGCACTCCCAGCTACATGTGGCTTAGGAGAACTTGAAATGGTACTATGGTCATAGATTGAATATTTTAATCTTTCTTGTACTAAATGAGCATAAGACAATTTCTTTTATTTTTTCTTTAAAATTTATCGTTCTTGCCAGGTTCTCACTGTCTAGCCTAGACTGGCATGGAATTCCAGCCTCCTGGAATACAGAGGTGTACCATCATACCTGGTTTCTTTTTAAATTTTTTTGTTGGTCATGGAGTTTGAACTCTGGGCCTGGATGCTATCCCTCAGCTCTTTAGCTCAAGGCTAGTGCTCTACCACTTGAGCCACAGCACCACTTCCAGCTTTTTCTGCTTATGTGGTGGCTGAGGAATCAAACCCAGGGCCTCATGCATGCAAGGCAAGCGCTCTACCACT
>NW_012280956.1:0-2218 GCF_000151885.1 Dipodomys ordii
TGAGCCACAGCGCCACTTCCGGCTTTTTTCTTTTTGCTTATGTGGTGCTGGGGAATCGAACCCAGGGCCTCAGGCATGCAAGGCAAGCTCTCTACCACTGAGCCACCTTCCCAGCCCAATAAAGCTTTTTTTTTTTTTAAAAGCTTAAGAAAATGAAGTAAGAGCTGTTTTTCCAAAATTTCGATACATTTATATCAGCAAAAGAATCCTTATTTAGAGAGCAGAGTCTACATCCTCTTAAAATAGTTAAGAACTGGGCTGGGAAGGTGGCTCAGTGGTAGAGTGCTTGCCTTACATGCCTGAGGCCCTGGGTTCGATTCCTTAGCACCACATAAGCAAAAAGAAAAAAGCCGGAAGTAGAGCTGTGGCTCAAGTGGTAGAGCGCTCGCCTTGAGCTGAAGAGCTGAGGGACAGCGCCCAGGCCCAGAATTCAGGCCCCACGACCGGACCCAAAAATAAAAAAAAAAATAAAAAAATTAGTTAAGAACTAAATTCCTAAAGGAAAAAATACAATAGATTCTCAAAGCATCATTATGCCCACAGTAGATGGAACAAAGGGAAATCTCAAAGAATTTCCTACAAAGGGAAACCCTGAAGAATCTTTTCAGGCTGGGAACCTTTTTTTGTCAAGATGCAAAGTGAAAAGATAGTTTTTTTTAAAAAACAATATATAAACTTTTGTACAGTGCCATTAGATTACTATCTTCCATCACACGGCCAGAAATAGTCTTCAACGCATAGAAAATGTTTAAAAAATTTCTTGTAAAAGTGCTTTTCTTTTCGATAAGCTATATAACACGGTTTCATTGTGGACTTTAGAAACAATTGTTGCATCAGGTCTGCTTTGACCCTGATGTGGTAAAAAAAATTAATCTTCCCTTAAAGAGCGATCTAGTCTTTGTGCTCAGCTCCTGCAAGTTGATCTCTTAGTCCCTGAACCCCACTGGACACTCTTAACAAGGTGACATGTGAGGGAGATTTTGGGTCATAGCTTGACCTTGAGGATAATGGTGACTGGAAACTAAAAGGTCAACCATGCAGGCAAATGAATCCTGTCTACATGACCGAATCACAATCAAAAACCTAGGTGAGCTTCTTGGGCAATGTCCAATGCACAACTGTCACCGTTTTACCTGGAGAGGTTCAGGGCCAGCCACGGTTTCACCAGGAAGAGTTCTCCTAGGAGTTTTGCATTCAGGGATCTCTCCTGGATTCTGTCCTGGGTACCTTGTCCTTTGGTTGATCTTAATCACTATTCTTCTGCTTTCATAAACCATCACCATACCTCTCACGGCTTTCAAGGAGATGTGTGTGCATTTTAGGAAGGACCCCCCCCCCACCTTAACTCTAGTTGGTGTCAGAAGTGAGTGTGATCTTGAGAAATTGTTCACTCAAAAAAACTTTATGCTCCCTCCAACCTGCCCCCCCCCAAAAAAAACCTGGGATATCTTTTCTTTTCTTTTCGTTTGTTATGCTTGAGAATATTTTGGTTGCATCCTTTTACTCCCTAACCCTCAGTAGAGTTGTTCCCGAATGTTCCAGGCTCACCCCTCTTGGTGTGAAGGAAGATTAGACTTCCTGGACTACTTAAAAGTCAGGTGCTGCTGATTCAAATAGCTTTGGCCAGCAGGCCCACCCCCCTCCCCTCCCTTCCTCCCCCTTTCTTCCCCCCCATCCCTTCTCTCCTCTGTGTGTTATAAACTCCAAACGTTACACAGAGTCCACGGTGCAGCTCAGTGGCAGAATGCAGAAGAGCCCCGGGTTCGAGCCCCAGCACAGATAAAAGAAACGCTTCTCAAGGGAAGGGGGCGGGGCGAGGGGAGGGAGCAAGAGGACAAGGGGGAGCGGGACGGGGCGTCCAGGGGAAGACATGCCAGGGACTAGGAGGGGGCGTGGCTGCAAGGAGAGAGGGGCGGGGCGTCCAGGGAAGACATGCCAGGGACTAGGAGGGGGAGTGGCTGCAAGGAGAGAGGGGCGGGGCGTCCAGGGAAGACATGCCTGGGACTAGGAGGGGGCGTGGCGGCAAGGGGAGAGGGGCGGGGCGTCCAGGGAAGACGTGCCAGGGACTAGGAGGGGGCGTGGCTGCAAGGAGAGAGGGGCGGGGCATCCAGGGAAGACATGCCTGGGACTAGGAGGGGGGCGTGGCGGCAAGGGGAGAAGGGCGGGGCGTCCAGGGGAAGACATGCCTGGGACTAGGAGGGGGCGTGGCGGCAAGGGG
>NW_012280957.1:0-1404 GCF_000151885.1 Dipodomys ordii
GCCGACTTTTGCAGACGTGGAGCTGTCACTGTCCTTCCTCCCGTGAGTGCGCTTTTCTCTAACAGGGAAAATAAAGTAGCCGAGAACGTACTCCTTAGATCGAAACACGACGAGGTCCTGACTTTTCACTAGAGGACTCAAGTTTTCAGACTTAGTTCCCGGCCGAGACTTCGAGAAAGTTACAAGGGTCAAGGCATCCGAAGTAGGAGTTGGGCCTAAAGTTAGAGATGTAACCAGGTGCGCTGGCAGAGTACCTGGAATTCGCAATTTCCCCCATTACTCGTTTTCTGAGTTATATTCGTATACTGATCATGTTGCATTATCTGCCATTTGTTCAATAACCGCAGTAAACTTGTTCTGAAGTGGGCTTGGGGGTGGGTGGGAGGGATGAGGGGGGCGCGAGGAAGACAGATTTTATTTGAAAATTGAAGAACACAAGCCTGCAGTTATCATACTGTTGCTCCTAAGTGCAGGCATCTCCTGCATCTGTTCCTAATATATAATTCGATCTTAAGGAAGTAGGTAAAGGTAGTGTATTTCCACTCTCAAAATTGGCAGAGAGCTCGATTCTTATCAGAAATAAAGTTCTTATGAGAAATCTGGTGAGGTCCCTAGAGCAATTATTTCATTTGTCAGTTTTAGAAATGAAGGTGGAAATTCTCCTTGAAACAGTTAATATACAAGTTTTTGAGGGGCTTTGAGTCATATGTATGTGGTAGGCTTGGGGCATAAACTCTGGGCCTGGGCTTTTTGTTCAAGACTAGCCTTCTTGTACTTCAGCCATAGCTTCACTTCCAGCTTTTTTGTGGTTTATTGGAGATAAGAATCTCATGGACTTTACTGCCTGGATCAGCTTTGAACTGAGATCCTCAGATCTCAGCCTCCTGAGTAGCAAGGATTACAGGTGTGAGCCACTGGTGCCAGGCCTCAAAAGATAACTTTGCCCTTGCTGGGAGAAAAACAAAAACAAAACCCTTGCTTCCCAAATTTGTCCATTAGAAAAATTAGGAAATTAAATGGAGCTGTGGCTCAAGTGGTAAAGCAAAAGAACTGAGCAAAAGAGCTCAGGGAAGCCAGGTGCCGTGACTAGCTACTCAGGAGGCTGAGATCTGAGGATCACGGTACAAAGCCAGCGGAAGCATGAACATCAGTGAGACTCTTGACTCCAATAAACCACTAGAAAACAGGAAATGGCACTGTGGCTCAACTGGTAGAGTGCTAGCCTTGAGCTAGGGACAGTGTCCAGGCCCAGAGTTCAAGCCCCACGACTGACCAAAAAATTAAAATAGAGCTCAGGGATAGTACCTTTGTTCAAGTCTCAGGATCACCACCAAAGTGGGGAAAAAGATTTTTTTTTTTTTTTTGGGTCCGGTCGTGGGGCCTGAACTCTGGGCCTGGGCGCTG
>NW_012280958.1:0-1443 GCF_000151885.1 Dipodomys ordii
TCATATGTACATAGCTTTTGACCTTTTCTGCTTGTCCCAGACATATACTAGTTACTGCAAATAAGGGAAACCATGGGACCTATGTTTCTCTGGGCCTGGCTTACTTCACTTAATATAATTTTTTCCAAGTCTTTCCATTTCCTAACAAAAGGGCCGATGTCATTCTTTCGGATGGAGGCATAGAATTCCATTGTGTATATATACCACATTTTTCTTGATCCCATCTACTGAGGGGCATCTGGGTTGGTTCCATATCTTAGCTATGGTAAATAATGCTGCAATAAACATAGTTGTGCTTGTAGTTTGGTAGTATGGCCTTGTTTGTGATCATTTGGGTAAATGCCCAAAACTGGGATTGCTAGGTCATAGGGAAGCTCTATGTGGAGTCTTTTGAGGAACCTAGTTAATTCCTAGGTATTTAATTTTTTTGTGGGTCCATTACAAAAGTAGTTGCTTTCCTGATTTCAGCCAAGCTCTTCTCATTTTTGGTATGCAGCAAAGCTATTGTTAATTTTATAGCCTGCTACTTTGCCAAAGTTTTGAATTAGCTTGAGTAATTTGGGAGTGGAATCCATGGGATTCTTTAAATACAAGGTCATGTTATCTGTAAAGATGGAGAGTTTTACTTCATCTTTCCCTATGTGGATCCCCTTTATTTTTGCATCTTGTCATTGCTGTAGCTAGGTATTCTAATAGTAAATTGAAGAGAAGTAGAGAGAGTGGACATCCTTGTCCCATACCTGAGTTTAGAAGGAATGACTTTAGTTTTCGCCATTAAGTATAATGTTGGCTGTAGGATTGTCATATACAGCCTTTATTGTATTGAGGAATGTTCCCTCTATTCCTAATTTTTCCAGAACCTTCACCATAAAGGGGTGTTGGATCTTGTCAAATGCCTTTTCTGCATCTATTGAGATAACCATGTGGTTCTTATCTTTGCTCTTGTGGATGTGATGCATTATATTGATTTTCGTATATTGAACCAGCTTTGCATTCCTGAAATGAATCCTGTTTGATCGTAGTGTATGATTTTTTTAAATGAATTTTTGAAGTCGAATGGCCAAAATTTTATTGAGAAGTTTTGCATAAGTGTTCATCAAAGAAATGGTTCTATAGTTCTTCTTTTATGAGTCGCTGCTTTGTTTTGGGATGAGGGTTATGATGGCTTCATAGAAGGAGTTCGGTAGTGAACTTTCTCTTTCAATTTCATTGAAGAGTTGGAGGAGTATTGGTGTGAGTTCTGCTTTGAAGGCCTTGTAGAATTTCACTGTAAATCCATCTGGTCCTGGGCTTTTCTTAGGTGGGAGGTCTCTTACTGCTATTTCTATTTCAGTGCTTGATATGGGTCTGTTAAGTTGGTTTAACTAATCTTGGTTTAGTTTCGGTATGTCAATATTTGCTAGGAAATCATCCATTTCTTCCAGATTCTTAAACTTATTACTA
>NW_012280959.1:0-2146 GCF_000151885.1 Dipodomys ordii
AAGGTCAGATAAGGTGATGTTAGGAAAATGAACCCTTAGATATGTATTTTAATGTTTTTTTTTTCTTTCATGCATTTGTTTCTAACGCATTTATAAGATTATTTCTTTGTTGCTTTGTATGTCCCTCCCCAACAGTATAACCCCTGCTTTCACTGTATTTGATGTCGGTATAATTTGTGAAGGGGAAGGGGAAAAACAAATAGTTTAAATAAGGATACAGGTGGACCCGTTGCAACAATGAGAAGCACAAGTTGTCATGTCAGAAACGAACTTTACAACTTTGGTGGGGAGGGGCGAAGGGAGGCTGGGAAGGGATGGGACTGGGAAACAAAGGAGGAGGCTACAATGCTTGATAAGAACCCCTCTGTACAGTATTTTCACAGTAAAAAATAAATTAAAAAAGAGCATATATTTTATAAACCTACTTTTTTACTCTTTAATACAGGTATAAAAAATAAATAAATAACATTTTTAAAAAAGAAAGCTAAATGGTACCAATACAGAAATTCAAACATTAATTGTTTTTTGTTTTGTTTTTTTTTTGGGTCCGGTCATGGGGCCTGAATTCTGGGCCTAGGCGCTATCCTTCAGCTCTTCAGCTCAAGGCTAGCGCTCTACCACTTGAGCCACAGCGCCACTTCCGGCTTTTTTCTGTTTGCTTTTGTGGTGCTGAGGAATCGAACCCAGGACCTCATGCATGCAAGGCAAGCACTATACCACTGAGCCACCTTCCCAGCCCCCAGCAAACATTAATTGTTTTCTGAGATTTTTCACAATTCACAATTGGACATGGAAAACTAAACCCATAAAACAATAATATTAAAAACAAAGAAATAATAAAATTTTAGAGATACATTTAATTACATAGACATGAACTCCATTGTGGCAAACTATAAACCGCTAATGAGAAAAGAAAATTAAAAGCACATCAGGATGGAAACATTATAGGCAGACATACCCAGTCTGAAAACTTGATATTGTTAAAATGTTATTTTTCCCAAAATTGATCTTCAGATTCTACACATCATCATGGCAGGGGTTCTGTCGTTCTGGCTTCAAAGATGGTGGCAAAGTGTCTGCAGGAAAGAATTACAGAGACAAAAACACAGATCAGTATGGAGGTTCCTCAAAAGACTACACATAGAGCTCCCTAATGACCCAGCAATCCCACTCCTGGGCATTTACCCAAATGACCACAAACAAGGCCATAATAAAGCTACCAGCATAACCATGTTCATTGCAGCATTATTTACCATAGCTAAGATATGGAACCAACACAGATGCCACTCAGTAAGTGAATGGATCAAGAGGATGTGGTATATATACACAATGGAGTTCTATGCTTCCATCAGAAAGAATGGTATTGTTCCTTTCATAAGGAAATGGAAAGACCTGGAAAAAAATATATTAAGTGAAGCAAGCTAAGCCCAAAGAAAAGTAAGTTGCGTGGTTTCCCTCAGTTGTAATAACTAAAATATATCTATGATATTCTTAACAGGGGATCACAATAGCCCAATCACTAAATGCACAGGATCATAAATAATGAAGTATATCAACATGAACTCCAAGAGTTGGAAACAAGAGGTTCTTATTATGTCCTGTGTGTGGTTATTTCTTTGTTTTCCTCTTTTAGTTTTCGGTACCCTTTGTCTTGTATATAAGTTTATCTGATCCATGGAAGGGAAAGGGAATCACAGAAACAGCAGGACAAAGGATGCATACAACCATGATATTCACTAGACACTATGTTGGAAATGAACTATACAACTTGGGGAAAGAGGAGAGTAGGAAAGGGTAATCAGGAGAAAATGAGGGAGGGAGTAAAAGTGTTTAAAAAGACATGTATTCATTACCTTACTTATGTAACTGTAATCCCCCTGTTTAGCACCTTTATAATAAAAATGTGGATGATTTTTTTAAAAAGTGTTGAATGAAAAAAAAGAATATGATAATAATTGTGCTCATTTTTATGGGTTGTGCACTAGTTATATTTATGCATTGTTATAGTGGTATTATATATATTATTTAAGCAGTCTGAAGGTCATATTTTTTTAAATTTAATTTTATTTTATTTGTGAACATACTGTACAGAGGGGTTACAATTGCATGGGCAGGATAATGCGTACATTTCTTACCAAGCATTGCA
>NW_012280960.1:0-3468 GCF_000151885.1 Dipodomys ordii
ATATATGTAATATGTATAATAACAATAAAAAATAAGTAGAACTACCATAAGTACACTAGAATATAAACTATTTGCTGAAATGGTTAAATGGCCATGTTGGATATTTTCCTTGTTCCTCTCCATACTTTGTTCCCATGGACAGATTAACCTGGAGGGCACCGACTGTTCTCTTTTATGTTCAGTTAGGTTTGGCCCGTGGAAAGCACTACAATGTTGGATAAAAAGTAGATGAAAGAGTTGGTGATCTCTTCTGCCAGTTCTCTCACCCGTGGATGGCAGTGTGGCCCTGACCACATCTTTTTCAAAATGGTGACAGCTCCAGTTTATGGGTCCAGTTTATGGGAAATCAATTGAAAGGATTTCCCCTGATCCTGATAACCTTTCCTTCTACTTATTACTTCAGCCTGAGAATTCAGCCTTCCCTCTGCCAGCACAGACTGCCTTCCTATTCTTCTTGCTGGCTGTCTCTCCACCTGAAACTTGAAGGCAGTTTCAATACTAAAGACCCTTACCTTGGCACCATTTCTTCCTTACAAGGCATTTCAGACTTTACACGTCACACCAATCATGAGGACGAATTTTGGGCTGATCATACCTATTTACCCGCCTTGGAGAGAAACCACGCATTTAATCTCAAGTCCGTGGAGGAAAGCAGAGTTAAGTGATGAACAAGAAGATAGCTACTGCAATTTTTTTTTCAGTCATGGCTCTAGCTATGCCGTGAGCCGATGAATCTCCTAGTCATGCAAGGTGTATGATTTAATGTATTTTCATTTTCTTTGGGGGTTGTTTGGATTGTGTTTGTGATGGTGGCAACTGAGAAAAACAATGCACAGCCTCTTGGTAATGAAATAGAAGCAGTGCTGAGAACTTCCAATTCTGCAGTATCAATAAAAAATAATAAGATTTATGAGAAAAAGAGGATTGAGAGCAGACGTACCAAATCTATACAACTCTATCTCACTCAGTAGCAAAAATGTAATACTGAAGTTGAACCAAAAGATACATTTTTCAATATAAATAACCCAAGGTAAATCATATTGTACCTAACATGGCAAAGATAGAGCTTCTGGTGAAATCTGGGTATGGTAGAAGATGGTGAAGTGCACACATGAGTCCTTGTGGGAAGTAGAATAAGAATTTGTTGTAATCAGCTGTGAGGTATACTTTGTGTTTAATGACTATCTGATGGCACAGACCCTTAGCGGACTGAAACGTAAGTGTGTAAAGCAGCATGACTTTCACGTTATGCTGACATCATTACCCTGTTTACAAGTGGCATAGGAGGTCATTCTGTATAGAAGAATGCTTGGCACAAAAATACTCTGTACTTCTACAGATGTCATTTTTTTTCCTTTGCACTGGGAATTAGAAAAGTGCACATGCTACATTTATTTTATTAGTGACTATCTCTAAGTACTTTGAAGTCTACCAGAATCTATTTTTTTCTTTAGTTTTATTTTCAGGCAAACTCCCCATCCTACATGATTTGTCATAAAGACTTCTGCTTTCATGTCATAGATACAATGTCTATATAGTCCATCAATGATCGGAAATGATCTTCTGCTTCTTGGAAATGCATCTGAAGACAGTGATGGTTCAGAATTGTTGTTCTGAAAAGTTTGCTAGAATACAGGCTGAGTTGTTCTCTTCATTGCATTAGAAGATAAAGTATGCATGATTAAATATATTCAGTATTAGAGATATAAATAGATAAATAGATATAGATAGATAGATAGATAGATAGATAGATAGATAGATAGATAGATAGATAGATAGATAGATAGATAGATAGGTGATAGATACCTTAAAGAAGTCCAATGGTAGAAGCTGAAAAATACCATAGCAAAATCTGGCTAAACTGCTTGTTTTTCATACTCAGCACAGAACTAGATGCCATTTCTTAGTCTTAGAAGTAGGCATGCAAAGCTTAACAAGGGAGATCTGGCCAGAAGACTTTAGACACTAGTGATTCAGGGCCTTTACGGACAGGACTCATGGAGGCTTCTTTTCGTCTCTGATTCTCTCTTCTCCTTGACCGACTGTCAAAGTTCAAAAGTCATGCTTTACAAATGTCAGATCCTTAGACAGCTCAGATTCCCAAATGACTGCACGGAACAGAGGCTTCTACTCTGGAAGTCTAGTGAGTTTTACTCTGTGAAGTAGATATATGTTTATGTTGTATTAATCCACAGAGACTTCTCCATTTATCCCTTATAGAAGTGTGTGGTACGTGAACTAATATAAAGGCTTCCATTGGACTTTCTGTAGGACTCTAGTTTTTAAAAACACAGCCATAGATTAGAGGGAAAAGGTATATTTATATTTATCATTTTGTTACTCTTCAGTTAATACAGCAGTGAGGAAAAACAGGAAGAAACATGGGATGTGCAGTATGAGCTGGGAAGTGAATACTGATAAGGGCTTTGTTTCTTTTTTATGAAACAAGAGATACCTCTGTTCATAATTTTTATTTTTTGATGATTCTGTATTCATCATGTATGGTGCATTCATGTGTGTATCTTTGGGAGGGTACAGAGAGGGTACATAACTCAAGAGACAAAGGGTGAAAAAATTGCACAGTAGAGCACACTGGACATTGATGAAAGAGAACTCCATACCTTGTGGGTGGGGGTGGGAGGGAGGGCCTGGGAGAGAATGAGCGAAGGAAATGTACTCATGACCTGACTCATGTAATTGTAAGCCTTCTGTATATCACCTCTATAAGACCAATAAAGTAAATCAATTTTTTAAAAAAGATAAGGGCTTTTCTTTCTTTTTTCTTTTTCTTTTTTTTTTATTGTGAGAATACCGTACAGAGGGGTTACAATTATTTGGGCAAGATAACGAGTACATTTCTTATCAAGCATTGTTGCCTCCACCTTTGTTTCCCCTTCCCATCCCTTCCCATACTCCTCCCCTCCCCCGCCCAACCCTCCCCCCACCCCCTACCAAAATGTTAAGTTCGTTTTTCGGCATAACGACTTGTACATCTCATTGTTGCAATGGGTCCACCTGTATCCCTAGTTAAACGATTTGTTTTTTCCCTTCCCCTCCACAAATTATACCAACATCAAAAACAGTGAAAGTATGGGTTATACTGTGGGGGAGGGACATACAAAGCAACATAGAAATCATCTTATAAATATGATAGAAACAATTGCATGAAAGGAAAAAACAAAAAAAAATTGAATACTTATCTTGGGGTTAATTCCCCTAACATCAACTTAACTGACCTTTTCTGCTTGACTCAGACATATACTAGTTATTGCAAATAAGGGAAACCATGGGACCTATGTTTCATTGGGCTTGGCTTACTTCACTTAATATAATTTTTCCCAAGTCTTTCCATTTCCTAACAAATGGGGTAATGCCAATCTTTCTGATGGAGGCATAGAATTCCATTGTGTATATATACCACATTTTCTTGATCCATTCATCTACTGAGGGGCATCTGGGTTGGTTCCA
>NW_012280961.1:0-2762 GCF_000151885.1 Dipodomys ordii
AGGCGAGCGCTCTACCACTTGAGCTATAGTGCCACTTCCGGTTTTCTGGTGGTTTATTGGAGATAGGAGAGATAGGAGTCTCACGGTCTCTCCTGCCAGGGCTGGCTTTGAACCGCGATCCTCAGATCTCAGCCTCCTGAGTAGCTAGGATTACAGGCATGAGCCACCAGCGCCCGGCTCATAACAAAATATCTTATATGCATTATATCTGCAAAACACTATGTAGAAAGTTTTCAGATAGATACAGACAGACAGGCAGACAGACAGATAATCTTTTCTTCTCAACTGAGAAGATGTGCACTATTGGCAACCCGGTTTTTATCTAAGATGATAAAAGACAGATGACTTTGCATGCACTCACGTGCTACCTTATGTGACAGGTTCTATCACCAGCTGCTTCTTATAGTGAGAGACTGAGAAACAGAAAGGGCAATGTAGCCAAGTTCAGAAAAAAATGATAATGGTGCCAGAATAATGCACAGGCAAAAAGAAAAAAAAAAAAAGCCTCTTCTCCAAACTCACAGTTCACAGAAGTATCCAAAATGAGTTAAATGTGCACCTGGGTAATATGAACAACAAACTCATCTGTACCATGAAATGGCTGTTTTTTAAGGTTCTTTTTGCCAGCTCAACCAAGTTCTGACAATTTAGCACCCAGTGAGTACAGGTGTCCATAAAGCTCACTTCCATATGACCAGATAAGCTTCCCCTCCCTGATTATGGCAGTAAATATGCAGTAAGAACCTGTCTGTGCACACGTTTCCCTGCAAACGATCACAAGAACAATCTCTGATAATTTATTGCATAGTTAACAGGGCACATTTGACTTATTTTCTGAGCCTTTTGTTCCAGAAATGTTACTCAAAAGTAAGAACCAGCATACAACTCAGAATACCTTTATTTATGAGTGATTCTTGCAAGGTGAGATTGTCATAGAAAATACAGTAGCTGCTCATTACTAAGTCAGAGCTGCTTTAAGAAGAAGCTTGTGCAGGCCTCTGACCTGCTGAGTGCTACAGTGCTGACAGTTACCACCCCCCAACCCCCTCCCCCACCAATTATCAAGTCCCAGTGGCAGAGAACAATGAACTTTATCACTTTGCCTTGCATCTTAAAAAAAAAAAAAAAAACAGTTGCAAGAGCAGAACTTTAGAAAAGGAAGAATAAGATTTGATAGAAATTAGCAGCCAGAGTCATACTATAATGAGAGGTTGACAAATTAACATCTGCACTCTATAGAAAATGCAGAAAATTCTCTTGCCTCAAGGATCTAGGATGAGCCAATGAAAAAACATGTGTGAATACACCAAAAAAAGATAAAAGGGCTGACTACCTGAGGGTACTTCAGTTCAGTCAGACACAAGGCCATCTATGCTAGTCTGCAGATTTTAAAGCAAGGAGACAAATAATTTCTAATAATCTGTCTCAGGTCATCTTCATTGCACCTCTCTCCCAGGTCTTCCTTCCACTCAAATACTTCCTTCCTTGACAGGAAGTCTCTCTCTCTCTCTCTCTCTCTCTCTCTCTCTCACACACACACACACACACTTTGGAGCAAGCAGGGAAGACAAAGAAAGAAGGGAAAACTTTTTTTTAATATGCTATGGGAATTGTTTTGGCAGGGAGTGGTGCAGAAAATAAACTGGCAAGAACAATTGTTTTCCTTGGGTAATTCCTTCACAGCTAATTCTTGCTTCAGCCACATGACTAATTCCACCAATGAGATGCTAGGAAGCCATATGCAAATAGTACAGTAGTACATGCTTTGGGGTTTATCCTCACCTGCAGTTCTTAAGACCCTGAAACCAGCTGGTGAAGACCTAGGCTGATGGTAGGCACGAAACACAAGCCCCAATCACAACCACCTGACATGGAGCCAAGCACAAGCATGTCTGCAAGGCCATCACTACCACTCAGTTCCAGGGTAGGACAGAAGGCAGCAGAAATCTATCATGCAAGACTTGACCACAATGTCATGAGAAATAATGACCATCATTTTAAACCATTTGTTATACAGAAAAAGACCTCAAACTTGTCCTAGAACCACTCTAAAATAGGAGAATACAGCTGAGTTCAACAACTGTTCAGTAAACTCTTCCTATGGAAAAAGAACTATTAAGATGTTACCAGAAGCTGGGCGCTGGTGGCTCATGCCTCTAATCCTAGCTACTCAGGAGACTGAGATCTGAGGATCTCAGTTCAAAGCCGGCCCAGGCAGGTAAATCCGTGAGACTCCTCTCCAATTAACTACCAGAAAACAAGAAGTGGCACTGTGGCTCAAGTGGTAGAGTGCTAGTCTTGAACTGAAGAGCTGGGGGACAGCGTCCAACCCAGAGTTAAGCCCCATGACCAGCCCTCCCCCCCAAAAAAATGTTATGAGATACAACAGGAGACAAAACATAGCCTCTGACCTCATGAAGTTTCCAGTCTAATGGAGAATTACAAGCATTTGATGACCTATGATGCAACATGAAGGATTAAATATCATTCCTTCTCATCTCCAGGAATATCTGTCACCCACATGCATTTATGAATTTACTCACTCAATTTTCTAGTAACAGTCGCCTAAGGCAGTGAACACACAAACTGTCTTCCAGGAGTTTATATCCTAATAGATAAAAATTTACATAATCTTGTCTAAATTCCAGGGGGTTATAAACTGGTGTGTGTGTGTGTGTGTGTGTGTGTGTGTGTGTGTGTGTGTGTGTGTGTGTGTGTGTGAAAAGATTTATTTAATGTAAGTTGTCTTTGAAGTAAATTTA
>NW_012280962.1:0-2254 GCF_000151885.1 Dipodomys ordii
GCTCAAGTGGTAGAGCGCTAGCCTTGAGCTGAAGAGCTGAGGGACAGCGCCCAGGCCCAGAGTTCAGGCCCAGGACTGGACCCAAAAAAAGAAAAAAAAAGAAAACGTGTAACTAGCAGACCAACCAGAAACAGGTGGTGCCATTGTAGTTTACCTTGTGTGAGTGACTTCATTATCTGCTTCAGAGTGATCTTGAGCCAACGGTAGTTTGAAAACCAGTCTTTGCTTATTGGAATAATTAACTGTTGTTCCTTGTATTCTGGGAGCAAATTTCTGTGTCATAATAATGAGAATTTCCATTACTTTGAGAGAAAGTAGTTCTCAGGGGCTGGGAAGGTGGCTCAGTGGTAGAGCGCTTGCCTTGCATGCATGAGGCCCTGGGTTCGATTCCCCAGCACAACATAAGCAAAAAGAAAAAAAGCCGGAAGTGGCACTGTGGCTCAAGTGGTAGAGCACTAGCCTTGAGCTGAACAGCTGAGGGATAACAGCACCCAGGCCCAGAGTTCAGGCCCCACGACCAGACCTCCTCCCCCCCCAAAAAAAAAGAAAGAAGTTCTCAGTAGCCAGAAAGGAATTATTAAATTAATATCTAAATCTATTAATGCTAATTTAAAGTAACATCTAATTTTATGTCTATTCTATTATTAAACTGTGCATGTGTATTGTTTCAAAATAATTTTTGAGATTAAGTGATTACATAAATTTCACAGCATTTTGGGATAGTGATACTTAGAGTCACAAACACATCACAAATGCTTTTTTTTTTTTGTCTGTCATGGAGCCTGAACTCTGGGCCTGGGCACTGTCCCTCAGCTCTTCAGCTCAAGGCTAGCGCTCTACCACTTGAGCCACAGCACCACTTCTGGCTTTTTTTTTTCTGCTTATGTGGTCTGAGAAATCAAACTCCGGGCCTCATGCATGCAAGGCAAGTGCTCTACCACAGAGCCACCTTCCTAGCCCCTGTTTTGTTATTTTAGAGATAGGATCTCCCTATGTAGTGCATACTGGCCTCCAACTCTCAGTCCTTCTGCCTCAGTCTCCCAGGTGTTGGGATTGTAGACGTGAACCACGAATGTGGAATCATTTTAGAAGTACTCGTAGGTCATGTATTATCATATGAATTGAGAAGTAATATATATGCAGCATTTTTAAGGCTTTTTAATTGCTTTTTTATTTTAAAAAGTTGTTACCATGTAGTCATTATATTTTTTTCTTGGTAATACTGGAAATTGAATCTAGAACCTTGCTATTGTCAGGCAGGCCACTTGAGCCACACACCCAGCCCTTTTTTGGGGGGTCAGGGGTGTCTAGTGCTTTACCACTTTGAGCCACAGCACCACTTCCAATATTCTGCTGGTTAATTGGAGATAAGAGTCTCCTGGACTTCCCTGCTTGGTTTGGCTTTGGACTGTAATCCTTAAATCTCAGCTTTGTGAGTAACTAGTATTAACAAGCATGAGCCACCAGTGCTCAACCACCCAGCCCTTTTGATTTTTTTTTCTGGTGGCATTAGGATTTGAACTCAGGGCCTCATGCTTGCTAGGTAAGCTTTTGACCACTCAAACCGTGTACCCACTCCTATAGTTTGTTTTTGAGACAGAGTGTTGTCCAGTTTTTCCTGACTGGCCTTGAACTCAGGTCCCCCTGTTTCTATATTCTGAGACACTGGGATTGTAGGGTATTTTGTGTATGCTGGTCCTGGGCTTGAATTTAGAGCCTAGGCACTGTCCCTGAGCTTTTTTTTTTTTGATCAAGGCTAGAGCCCTGCCACTTGAGCAGCTGCTCTACTTTCAGCTTTTTTTTGGTATTCAGTTGGAGATCAGAGTCTCGTGGACTATCCAGCCCAGGCTGGCTTCAAATGTGATCCTCAGACATCAGCCTCTTAAGTAGCCAGGATTACGGGTTGAGCCACTGGTGCCTGTCTTGATTTTTTTTTTCTTTTTAAATTGTTTCTTAAACATACATAAAATGGGTAGTAGAGAGGCTAGAGGTCTAGCTCACTGCTCAAGTGCTTTACCTGGCAGATGTGAGGCCCTGCAAAAGTACATACAAGATGTTTTTTAGAAAAAAAGTGGGGCTGGGAAGGTGGCTCAGTGGTAGAGCGCTTGCCTTGCATGCCTGAGGCCCTGGGTTCAATTCCTCCATATAAGCAAAAAGAAAAAAGCCGGCAGTGGCACTGTGGCTCAAGTGGTAGAGCACTAGCCTTGAGCTGAAGAGCTGAAGGACAGCACCCAGGCCCAGAGTTTAGGCCCCA
>NW_012280963.1:0-1286 GCF_000151885.1 Dipodomys ordii
AAAAAAAAAAAAAAAAAAGAATTTGAAAGAATTTCAGGACTTGATTAAATGACCTAACATACGATTATTGACATAACGAAGATAAGAAGGTGATAGTTAAAGGCACATGAAACATATTCAACATAGTAATAGCAGAAAACTTCACAAAGCTTGAAAAAGAGAAGCCTATTCAAGTGCAGGAGACTTTCAGAACACCCAACAGAGCTGACCAGAAACATTGTAGTCAAAACAGACTTCCCAAGACATATTGTAGTTAAAACACTAAGTATAGAAAACAAGGGGAAAAAATACCAAAGGCTGTATGAGAAAACACATATAACTTACAAGGGTAAATGGATCAGAATAACAGCAGATCTCTCAACAGAAGCAAAGAGGTCTTGGAATGATCATATTTCAAGCAAGATAGTTAACAGCTGCCAATTCAAAATACTCTACTCAGCAAAGGCATCATCAGTAACAGAATGATAAATAAAAACATTCCATAAAAAAGCAGCAGTACAGAAGATAGTCAAAGATATCCTTCACACAGAAGAGAATGACCAACAGAGACATTTTAAAAAAATGGAGAATTCAAAAATAAAATAAAAAATGGAGAATTCAAATCCTACCAGATGAGCAGATAAGCACAGGAGGCACAGTAAAGAATCTAACACTAAAATTGAAATAAAATGGTAGAAACTATTACATACTTTTCCATTTCTACACTCAGTATCAGTGGACTCAATTCCCCAATCCAAAGACATAGAAGAGTGAGTTGGATCAAAAGGCAAGATCCAACCATCTGTTGTCTTCAAGGAAGAAATCTATCTGACAAAAACAATCATTAGCTAGAAGAAGGTTAGAAATTTCTTCTGAGTAAACATATACCATTTACAGGAGTACTTATATACATATCTAACAAAGTAGACTTCAAAATTAGTCAAGACAAAGACCATTTCATATTAGTAAGTGGAACTCTCCATTAAAAGGTGACAAAAATTCTTAAAATTTAGGCACCAACTGTAGATGTGCCCAACTTTTTAAAACAAACACTATTGGACTTATAAACATACATCAACCCCCACCCAACACAATGATAGTAGGAGATTTCAGTAGCCAAAATGCAAAGGTTGAAACTTTCCCACCAGCAGACCCCACAAAGTAAATATTAGATGAAGATTTCTAAAGGACAATGATACCGGATAGAAATATAATCTATACAAAGAAATGAAGTATACCAAAACTGCTACCTAAAGTGGCGCTGTAGCTCAAGTGGTAGAGTGCTAGCCTTGAGCTGAATTGCTGAA
>NW_012280964.1:0-1554 GCF_000151885.1 Dipodomys ordii
TTTCTGGTGGTTTATTGGAGATAGGAGTCTCACTGTCTCTCCTGCCCGGGCTGGCTTTGAACCGCGATCCTCAGATCTCAGCCTCCTGAGTAGCTATGATTACAGGCGTGAGCCACCAGCACCCGGCTTCTCCCACCCACAATGTGTACTGAGGCCTTTGACACAAGATTGGTAAGTATAAAGCGACACCCAGCCCAGAGATGGCAGTAGGACATGGCCTGAGTGAAAAGACTCGTAATCTGAACAAAGAACAAAGGTAGAGAGCCAGGTGCTGGTGGTTCACGCCTGTAATCCTAACTACTCAGGAGGCTACTATGGTTTAATGCCAGCCAGGGCAGGAAAGACAATGAGTCTCTTACCTCCATTAAACTACCAAAAAGCCAGAAGTGGAACTGTGGCTTAAGTAGTAGACTGCTAGCCTTGAGAAAAACCAGCTCAGGGATGGCACCGTGGCCTTGAGTCCAAGCCCCAGGACTGGCACACACCCTCAAAAAAGAACAAGTGTAGAGCACAGAGAATTGAATAAATATTTATTATACAAGTCATCATTGGCTATTATATGTAGTATATATCCTTGTGATATCATTGTGCTAGCTATTTTATGCATATCAACCTAAGAATTGGCAAGGACATTTTCATATTTTGAAAACACATGAGGAGACATAGTGGGAGTACTATTTGGGAGTGGGAACCAGTGGGAGTGTAAGAATCAAAGTACTTCATATGCAGTATGAAAATAGAAGAATAAAACCTACAATTCCTAGAATTGTTTGAGATTAAAACAAACCATAGAAAGGATGAATTTGATCAAACTTCATTATACACATGTATAGAAATATCACAGTGAAATCCCTTTGTCTAATTAATATATACTAATATAAAAAGAAAAAATGTAAAACAAAAAAAAGAAGAAAAAGGAAAGCAACTTGTTAGCCAGGCTATGGCACATTACAGTTGAGTGCCTAGCTCCCATGATTCCAAAGTACCTTGGTTTTCACTGCTTATGTTTTCTTGACCTTAGCCTCCGTGTAGTGGGGAGTGGAGAGAGACTTTCTAGATTTGCAAACACTTTGTTCTTTCTTACTTCAAATTCTGTAGTTGCCTGAAGCCACACAGGGCCTCTCATTTGGGGGAAGGAATATGTCGTTATGTATATGTTCTTTTACTCCTTATCCCTATAATCCCGAATCCAAGTGTGTCTCTCTTTCCTCTTCCTTTTTACTGGTCTTTCACACTATTTTATAGCACTCAGTGGCTTACCAGTTGAGAATTAGCTCTCATTGAACGATATTAATTGATAACTAACATATCATTTGATTATCTGGAAAGACAGTAAGGAAGTAGGAGCATTAATCATACTTCTGGTGATATTCAATACTTAGAATTGTAGCCCCCAGGACTGATTTCAGAAGGTTGGGAAATATTTGATACTTTTTCACTTGAGGCCTTAGCATGGAAATGATTTCAAGTTTAAAGCCATTTAAATGCTTCCCACCCCGTGTGTGTGTGTGTGTGTGTGTGTGTGTGTGTATGTGTGTGTGTGTGTGTGTGTGT
>NW_012280965.1:0-1691 GCF_000151885.1 Dipodomys ordii
TTCTTTCTGATGGAGGCATAGAATTCCATTGTGTATATATACCACATTTTCTTGATCCATTCATCTACTGAGAGGCATCTGGGTTGGTTCCATATATTAGCTATGGTAAATAATGCTGCAATAAACATAGTCGTGCAGGTAGCTTTAGTGTGGTCTTGTTTGTGAACATTTGGGTAAATGCCCAAAAGTGGGATTGCTGGGTCATAGGGGAGCTCTATGTGGCTCCTCCTCTTCTTTCTCCTTCCTATTTTCTTTAGACAGGGTCTTGCTATGTAACTCAGGCTGGCCTGGAACCTGTGATCTACCTTAAGCTCCTGAGTGCTGGGATTACAACATACCTGTCTCTGAAGATGTATTTTTAAGAAGACAGAATCATACTATTGTTTCTGATGATGTGAGTAATTCATATACCAAGTGAAGTAAAATACAAAATACAATGAACAAGAGAGAGAATGAGAGAGAGAGGACATAGGAACATTTGTGTAGGTCATTCTCAGTGAATGATTAAATTGTTCCCATTCTCAACCTATGGTTTCATGTAAACTATCAGACCTTTGTATAATATCAGGTCATTGCTTAGGACAGAATCTGTCAATCACTGCTGCTCAAATCTGGATAGATGTGGCAGTCAATTATTTGGTTCACAAGGAGATGGCTCACAGAGGTGTGGAGGTGGGGACAAAGGTTCATGAAAGGGTACTGTGTGGAAGTTTGTGGAATAATTAGGGCTAGGCAGAAGCATTTGTGACCTTCTGACCAGGTAGACTATTCCTTACCGCTCTGATGTGGGGAATGCCAATGGAATGGAAAATGCATAGGGGAAACAGTCCAGGAGCCCTGATGTTCCAGAAGATAAAAGACAACTGTGCATATAAAGTTGCTCAAGCACTTCTGTGTGTGGTGGCGATTTTGTTGTGGCTAACCCTCAATTCTGTAACAACATTTAGCTTTGGTAGTTCAAACGCTTCAGAGTCTATTTTAAGAACAAACTAGTTTCATTCACAAGTATATTTTATTTTTTAACTGCTGCCATTATAACAAAGGATCAATATATGGAAGTTGAAAACTCTATTAATGTTTAAGTTCTATATCATTTCATTACGCTCTACCAGAAATCGTGTAATGTTTAGTTTGAGTTTGTGATGTATTAAATATACAATCAGAATATGTCAGGAGCCATACCACAGATATGGTCTTAGAAATGAAGGATAGGATAGATATGAGCATCTTAGATGGAATGGGTGTTGATTATTCTAAAAGAATTGTAGTAAACTTGAATAAATACAGCACAGAGTTTCTTCATTTCTTCTGTATATTATCAACTCCAGATGAATTCCAGAAGCATTTGAATCACAGATTGATTAAAAGAATGGTTTGGTTGATATATAACCTGGCATTACATCATTGTGAATTGTGTATGAATAGAGATTAAAAAAAGATTTGCAAGTTTGCTGGAGTGTAGCCTCTGTTTTATAGAACTTAAGCTTCCTGTTGTAACATAAAACCTTTTCTTTGTATTGTAGCACTATTCTTAATTATATAAATGTACTTTGGTTCAAATGGCATATAAACATGAAACTATATTTGGCTAAAAAGGTTTGCATTGCACTTTATTTAAATAAGTATTTTTTTAATTTTATTTTATTTTATTTGTGAACATACTGTACAGAGGGGTTACAATTACATGGGCA
>NW_012280966.1:0-961 GCF_000151885.1 Dipodomys ordii
CCTCAGATCTTAGCCTTCTGAGTAGCTAGGATTACAGATGTGAACCATTAGTGCCCAGTTTGGTGCTTGATTTAAAACTCAACCAAAGTATCTGCCTCAGTGTGGCCAGTACTGGCCAGCTGGCTCCTTGGGTCACTCTTGCTCTAGGAGGGCAGTCTGGGTCACACACCCCCAAGGCAGCAGTCCTGCCTAGACTGGACACACGTTCGTGGTGTGGTCTGCCTCAGTTTCCTCACTTATAAAGTGGGTGTGGTGACTGCCCAGATGCCAGGTCAGGCTGCAGTAGGGCCCAGGACAGGGCGGGAGAGGGGTGCAGGCTTGGCCCGGGAGCCTTGGGGGCCGGTTCTGGAGAGGGGCCAGCTGAGCAGCCACCACACAGGCTTCCAAAGCGAAGCAGCAGGAGCGCAGGGCCTGCTGGGTAGCCACAGAAGCTCTGGGAATGGGAAGGTGGGCAGTGTGGAGGTGTGAGTCAGTGGCTGATCAGCCTGGAGCAGACTGCTCGCCCTGTAAATCCCAGAGCAAGAGCCCAGTCCTGGGGGACAGGTGTGATGGTGGCCGGGAGCCCATGCTGCCACAGGCCACCGGGCCCTGGACGCCTGGCCTGGGTCTGGCGTGGGTCTGAGCTCCCCTCCCCTGGGCTGCTCTGGGAAGTGCAGAGGCGGGGACACTGGGGTCACCAGGTCACCCTCATCCAGGGGGAGTCTGCACCCCACACCACTGCCTGAGCCCCCCTCCAGACCCATGGCTACTTGGGTAGCTGCACCATGACACCATTTGGGGAGGGGGTGAGCAAGGGGGAGCCCTCCCCACCACAAGGGGTGCACACACACACACACCACACACACACCACACACCACACACACCACACACCACACACACCACACACCACACACACACACACACCACATGCCACACACACACCACACACACACACACACACACACACACCACACGCCCCTCC
>NW_012280967.1:0-6264 GCF_000151885.1 Dipodomys ordii
TATATATATATATATATATATAACCTAAAGCAAAAAGCAGGAAAATACATTTTCTCCTGTAGTTTATATCCTGCATATTCTCTTCTGCACTTCATATGGAATGTGGTTTATGAGGTATAGAAAGTGTTTTTGGCGTCTCCTGTGCTTGAGGCAGTTGTCTTTCTTCACTGTTTTTATCAGCCCTTAAATACCATTGTTATTCTCTGGTCTCATTTTATAATTTGACTCAAAAGCTTTTTCTTCATTTTGACAGATCAAAGAGACAAATTCAGAGTCTGAAATGGAAAATTGGGTTGATTATGTTAATGATAGGTGAGTAACAAGTTAAAACACTGGGGGAAGGTTGTGAAATCTTAGTGTAAAATTATAAATTTTATGGACTTACCTGAAAACTAGTTTATCTCTTTTGAATTTTCTAGTAAATTGTTCCCTAATTATAAACATCATACAGACTAAGGATAGCACTGTTACTAGCTGTGACACTTAAAGAAAGTTATTGGCCCTTTCGAAGTGTGAGGCTTCCTCCATTGTGAAAGAGGGATAATAATACCTTGCTTACATGAGTATGCTAAGGTTTAATTACAATGGGAATAATGTGCCTGGCCTAGGGCCTGACACTTAAAACTCCTAAGTTATATGTATTTGTTTTTTCACTCATTAAGCATTTATTAAGTATCAGACATTAGATTTATATTTAAAATTGTAACTATTTATAAGAATAAACCCCAGAGAAAGTTAGGTATTGGGCATTATAGATTTTTATAAACTATATATTTTATAATTTGTTTTTAATACTCAGCATTGACTATGCCTTCAAAGATTTATTTTGGTTGTTTATTTTTTGTGTTGGTCCTGGGGGTTGAACTCAGGGCCTGGGCACTGTCCTTAAGCTTTATTTTTTCCACAACCCTTACACTTGAGCCACATCTCCACTTCTGGCTTTTTTGGTGATTAACTGGACATAAGAGTATCATAAACTTTCCTGCCCCAGTGACTTCAAATTGCAGTCCTCAGATCTCTGCCTCCTGAGTAGCTAAGATTATAGACATGAGCCACTAGCACCTGGCTCAGAGAGATTTTCTTTTTTAATTAAAAAAATGAATTATTGTAGATATTCATGAACACAAACATACCTCTCAGTGTTAAATATGTGGACATATATCCAGAACGTCATTTTAATTCTTTTTTTTTCTCCCTAAGACCTACCAATGACATGAGATATCCAATGAAGTCAGAAAAGATTCACGGTTTAGGATGGAAACCTAAAGTGCCTTGGAATGAAGGAATAAAGAAAACAAGTAGGTTAAAATTTGATCACTTTAGGAGCAATCAGAAAAACATGAAAGTATTTCATTGTTAGAAACACTATATAAAATTTTTCAGTAAATCATTTGTACTTCTTAAATTGTTACACAACATATTTCTGAGTACTTTGAAATTCATAGACTAACTGCATCAGTTTTTGTGTTATATTAGTATTAATCAAATGCCTATTTCATTGATTCTGAAGTGCACATTTTTATACCTTCTTATATCCTAGAAAGTTTTGTGTAATGTAATCATTGATACCTTATATTTATTATTGTAGCTTTTTTCTTCTTTCATTTTCTATAAATATGAATCCAATTTCAGGTGTGTGGTTCCTAAAATTTGATGAAATATAAGCTGCAATTGTCTTTGAGTGTCTTGAGTTACATTATATTGAAAGAAACAAATATAAAACAAATTCAATTTATTTGGAAAATCCATGAAGAAAAGTATAAAGTCTGCGTGTATTTTAGAATTCTATTTAGACATGTACTTATTAGAAAACATCTACACAAATGAAGACAATTGATGATTTGGATCTTGAAATACAAAATACTTCAGTCAAATACTGAAAATAAAAATCAAAGGCAGGGGCTGGGAAGGTGGCTCAGTGGTAGCGCGCTTGCCTTGCATGTATGAGGCCCTGGGTTCTATTCCTCAGCACCACATAAACAAAAAGAAAAAAGCCAGAAGTGGTGCTGTGGCTCAAGTGGTAGAGCGCTAGCCTTGAGTTGAAGAGCTGAGAAAAAAAAAATCAAAGGCAACATATAACTGTTAATTTTCTTTTAATTCAAAAAGTTTTTACTGATAGTATTGAACAAAATAATTTCACATAGTAGAAGGAAGCTTACATCAACATACTCTGCCTCTGATGCAGTGCTATCATATTTATATAAACCATATTTTTTAAATAAAAACTTTAAAAACCACTACAAATGACTTTTCCCTCACTTTGAATTCCCTGAAATCAGAATGTCTTCTGCATTTAAATCAACAGTTTCAATATTGGAGGATTTTTGAAGTGAAACAGAAAAAAAAAAGGTGGTTTTAATTCTAACGTTTTCAGGTTATAAAAGGTCTTCTGATTAGTATCATTGTCAAGTTAAAAACCAGATTCTTTAGCCCAGGTCTGCTGATGGGTTTTGAGGGGCAAGAATTTTCTTATATAACGAGAACTCAGTAACCTTGATTGACATTTGGTTTTAGATTTTTTATTTTCTGTTTTTCTGTTTGTTTTTTGTTCTATCAGTTGAATGGTACAGAGAGAATTTTCACAACTGGAAGAATGTGGAACAAGCATTAGAGCCCTTTCCAGTACAGCCACCATTTATGTAATCGGCACAGTCTTCAGAGGAAGAAAAAATTGTCCTACCTCAACAAGTGACATGAAATCATGTGACCAAATGAAGAGCCCTAATTCATTAGGAATAGATCCATGGTTTTTTGTATTAAATTCCTTTTTTTTGGGGGGGAGGGGAAGGTTGTCAGTTGTGGAGCTTGAACTCTGGGCTTGGGCACTGTCCCGATGCTCTTCAGCTCAAGGCTAACGTTCTACCACTTGAGCCACAGTACCACTTCCGGTTTTCTAGTGGTTAATTGGAGATGAGAGTCTCACGGAGGTTCCTGTCCCAGCTGGTTTTGAATCAGGATCCTCAGCTCTCAGCCTCCTAAGTAGCTAGAATTATAGGTGTGAGCCATCAGCGCCGGGCTAACTTCAAATTTAAAATAAGTCATTCATTTAATTTTGGCACGGGATTTTAAAGATCAGAATTCTTTCAGAACTTCTGGAAATTAGAAAATCACTCATGACAGGCTTTCTAGAGAAGGGTCAGGAAGGAGGCTTGGGGTTCTGAGAATAAAGGTTGGTAGTAGCACAGGGTAGACAGCAAAGCTTGGCGGGTCTGGGACTCCGCTCCTAGCTTTTCCCCGTGTCTGCAAGTCTCAGAAGTGTTTTTAGGCACTGTAGGATGAGTATTATAATGTATTTCAACTTAAAAAAATAAAAAGGTCCGCTATTATGCTATAGTTTCTTTAAAAATGGAAAAAAATGGAAGTATTTCTAAAACTTTTTAAGTTTTAATAATTTTATAAAATGAATTTTGGTACTTTATAAAGGGCATGTAAGATTTTTATGTTTTCAAAGCTAGTTGTTGATTTATAGATAACCTGTATTGAAGAAATTTTGTCATCATGTATGGCTTGTTTACAATGATTTTATTTATAAAACTGTCAATATTTTAGTATATTTAATATAGAATATGGCAATTTTTATTAATGCTTTTATTTTACTGTAGAAAATATTTTTAATGCTTGATTGTGCATTTTAAATCTCTTTGCCTAAAGACTTTAAAATGACTTGAAAAAGTTACTGGCTGGGTGTGTACTGGGTTGAGAAAGGGAAAGGAAAGCGGATGACCCTCTGTTGGTATTGTGGCTTGTTGACCCACCATTAAAAATCCTGATACACTTTATCAGTACACTGACTCCAGCCTTCTTACTCTGTCTTCTGGTCTCCAAATCCACTTCTTCTGTTTCTTTTTTCCAGATAATTTCCTGAGTGGAAGGAAAGTGGACAGGTGAGGCAGTCAGGTCCTGCAAGAGGCAAATGTGGAGACACAGCAATGCCTGCAGAGATAAGACAAGAGAAAGCAAACTTGGGCAGGATCATGGTGCTGCTGTGGCTGGGCTTACAGAAAGGCAAACCCCATGTAGAAAAAATGTCTACTGTGAGCATCAAGTCAGCTTGTCACCAACTAATTGGTTGTTTTCTTTGTTAGCAGTGCCATGTTGGAGGTTCAGCATCTGCCACCATTTCCAACAGTAGATGTTGACAGATAACAGCAGCTGGATTGGTTGTGAGAAGTGAGAATCTATGATGTGGATCACAGTGGGTTCCATCTCTACCTTCATAACTGTCCTATTCAGGTTGCCCATTGTGGTAGCTCTGGGGTCAGTACTGATGGCTGGCTCAAGTTAACTATCCATGTAATTTAGTCTGCTGGGCTGCTCAGGACTTTGTTCTTCCACAGTGGTTGCTTTCTAGTTGGCATCAGCATGTGATCCACAGCTAAGCTCTTCACACTCCCAGCCACCTGCAAACCCTTTGTACACATAGAACTCAGGAGAATGATGATTCTGCAGGTTCTTTACAGTTACAGCAAGAACCAGGCTGGTGAAGTCAATGGAGATATACTGTGGGCCCACCTCTACATCCTTGAGATATTCAAGGGTGACGTCATCTCCATTTCCAACATGCAATTTTGTTTTTTACTGTCTTGGCTAGGAGAGTGACACCTTACTGAGGGAATGGCCCTCCAGTGTCTTAGGGTCCTGAGCCTCAGAAGTTCTGAGAGATCCACCAGCCTTATCAAGAGGTTCCAAGAAGGTTTCCTGATGATATTTAAGCTATCCATGTCAAAGACTGACTGAGGGCCAGTAGAGAAAGTTGGGGGTGATTCCAGGCAGAAGGACTGGTGCAGTGTAAAAGCTCTACTTTTTTTTTTTAATCAGTGTTGCTTTGTCAACCATTCTCCTAGTTCAGTATTGAAAATAATGCAGATTGAAGCTAATAAGTTAGCTCTTCACACCATTAGGACGGGTATTATTTAAAAGAAAATTGAGTTGGGCACTGGTGGCTCATGCCTGCCACCATAGGTAGTCAAGAAGTTGAGATCTGAAAGATCCTTATAGATGAACCAGACAAAAAAGTCCTCACGACCTCATCTCCAAAAAGGAACCAGCAAAAAGCCAGGCTAGAGGCATGGCTCAAGTGATAGCATAAGGGAGTAGGTGGAACAGAAGGCCCTGAGTTCAAACTCTAGTACCAGTGCACATGCCTATGCACCCCCCGCCCCCACACACACATAAACTAGTGTAGGCCAGAATATGGAGAAACTGGGGCCCTGGTCCATTGTATGTGGGAATATCGAATGATGCAGCCATTGTGTAAAACAGTGTGGTGGTTTATCAAAACCTTAAACAGAATTACATGTTACCTAGCAATCCTACTTCTAGGTGCATAGCCAAAAGACTCAGATACTTGGTCACTAGTGCTCAGCACTATTCACGACAGCCAGAGGTGGAACAGCATGAGTATCCATCAGTACATTAGTGGGTAATTAAAATGTAGCCTTTTGACACAATTCTGAAGTATGTACAGCATGGATGGATCTTGAGGAAGGACACATCATTTGAAGTAAGCCAAACCCAAGGCAAATTCATAGGAGCAGACAGTGTATTGGAGGCTTATCAGGGCCAGGGATGAAGAAAGGGGAGTGGCTATTGTTTAATGTATAGTTACTGTTAGGGATCATGACAAAGAAGTAGATAACTGTGATGGTTACACAATATACCACTTAATGTACTTAAGTATACTTGTACACTTAAAAGTGGCATATATTTTCCTACAATAATTTTTAGAAACTGTCAAATGTAACTTTTTGGGCCTCCTTCCAGATGTATACTATCAAAAATCCTAGGGCTGGGGCCCATAATTCAGATGCCCTCTAGCCTTTGGAAACCATTCCTCTGTGGCATGAGACAGCGACAAAGGGCTAGAGGGGGATGGGCTGGTACCTCATTTTAAGACACATCCTGCCAGCACAGAGCTAATTCAGAATTTTAAGGAAGCTATTGACATTATCAGAGTTCTCTGTACTTATCTGCTTTCTAATTTTGAAAATAACAGGCAAACATTAAAGAAAACTTGGAAAATTAAGTTAAAAATTATCCATAGTCTACATCCATAATCTAATTTTGCTAATATAGATATGTGCTCTTCAAATAGATAGATAGATAGATAGATAGATAGATAGATAGATAGATAGATAGATTCGAACTCAGGACGTTGTGCTTGCTAGGTGGGTGTTGGACTACTTGAGCCACACCTCAGCCCAGATGTACATGTTTAAAAAATAGAGGATTATTAAAAGTGTTTTGGAGTCTGCCTTCCCTGCC
>NW_012280968.1:0-1229 GCF_000151885.1 Dipodomys ordii
CCACAGCGCCACTTCTGGCTTTTTTTTTCTGCTTATGTGGTGCTGAGGAATCGAACCCAGGGCCTCATGCATGCAAGGCAAGTGCTCTACCACTGAGCCATTCTTCCAAGCCCCCATATTTTTTTTTTTTTTTGCTCAAGGTTAGCACTCTGCCCACCTGAGTCAGAGCCCCACTTCTGGCTTTTGGTAGTTAGTTGGAGATAAAGAGTTGCAGGGATTTTTCTGCCCTGGGCTGGGTTTGAACCAGTGATTCTCAGATCTCAGTCCTGAATAGCTAGGATTACAGGTGTGAGCCATCGGCATCTGGCTCTTGCTCCACTTTTGATCCAGTGTTCTTCATTCACTGTAGGCATACCCCTGCATTTGGGTGTGTCCTTTCAGGGGTTGCTCTTTCTGTCTTATGTAGGACTAATTTTACCTCAAATCTTGCCTTCTCAGTCAAGCCCACTCATAATCTTACTACTGGAAACCTCTGGTTGGCTTCTAGTAGGCCAGTAATTTACTTACTGTATTATTGAAGGATAGGAGGAGTCTTAGTTCCTTTGGTTTGATGATATAAAATACTTAAATAGGTCTGACACATGGTAGATGTTGTTGTCGTTCTTCTTTTTCTTTCTTCTTCCTTCTTCTTCTTCTTCTTCCTTCTTCCTTTTTTCTTTTTCTTCTTGTGCTGGGGCTTCAATTCAGGGCCTGTGTACTGTCCCTGAGCTTCTTTTGCTCAAGACTAGCACTTTACCACTTGAGCCACAGCGCCACTTCCAGTTTTTTCTGTTTATGTGGTACTAAGGAATTGAACCCAGGACATCATGCATGCTAGGCAAATACTCTAGTACTGAGCCACATTCCCAGTCCTTACAGGCCCTTACTTCCTTGGCAGAGCCATTTCTACCCTGATCTATGGTACTAAGGTGTTTTTAAGCATACAAGTCCTTAAGTCCTTGTGTTCAATCCCCAGTTACCCTATCTTCCATACATCTTTTTCTGTGTTGCAAAATATCTTTCATCATCAGATAATGAAGAGGATATATTAAGTCCCTGGACTTCATTGGTTTTATATTGGCTCCTGATCTTTTTTTTTTCCCCTACCTCGGTCATGAGCCTTGAACTCCGGGCCTGTGCTCCGTCCCTCAGCTCTTCAGCACTTGGCAAGCGCTCTACTACGTGAGCCACAGCAATACTTCTGGTTTTCTGGTGGTTTATTGGAGATAAGAATCTCATGGACGCCCCAC
>NW_012280969.1:0-1136 GCF_000151885.1 Dipodomys ordii
CTAGTGCTCTACCACTTGAGCCACAGCTCTACTTCCACTTCCAGCTTTTTGATGGTTAAATGGAGATAGGAATCTCATGGACTTTCCTTCCCAGGCTAGCTTTGAACAGAAATCAGCCTTGTGAGTGGCTAGGATTACAGGTATGAGTCATGGTTGCTCGGCAGGCTTTTAATAATATTTTAAATAACTAAGGCTCCAAAAGAGCACAGTGTTACTTAAGAGGTAGACAAGCACTGGTAGCTCAAGCCTGCAATCCTAGCTACTCAGGAGGCTGAGATCTGAGGTATGTGGTTTGAAGCCATCTTGGGCAGAGAATGTTGTGAGACTCTTACCACCAATTAACTTCAGAAAACTGGACATTGAAGTGTCCCTCAAATGTTAAAACACCAATCTTGAGCAAGAAATGCCAAGCAAGAGCTTTGAGTTCAAGACTCTGTTCTGCCACCAAAAAGAAAACAAAACAAAAAGAAGAGGTGGACAAATCCCTAAGTTGTGTTGATAGTAACCACTGGGGAATTTGAGGCACATCTGGAAAAGGCAGCTTTTCCACAGAGAGAGGTGATGGAAAAACTGATGCAGCTCTCTCTATGGTATTTTTTTTTTGCTGGTCCTGGACCTTGAATTCTTTTTTATTTTTAAAATTTTTTATTGTGAAAATACCATACAGAGGGGTTACAATTACATGGGCAAGTTAATGAGTACATTTCTTTCTTATCAAGCATTGTTGCCTCCTCCTTTGTTTCCCCTTCCCATCCCTTCCCATCCTGCCCCCCTCCCCCCCGCCAAAGTTGTAAAGTTCATTTTTGGACATAACGACTTGTACATCTCATTGTTGCAATGGGTCCACCTGTATCCCTATTTAAACGATTTGTTTTTGCCCTTCCCCTCCACAAAGTATACCAACATCAAATACAATGAAAGCAGGTGTTTTACTGTGGGGGAGGGACATACAAAGCAACAAAGAAATCATCTTATAAATAAGTTAGAAACAATCGCAAGTAAGAAAAAAATTTGAATACTTATCTTGGGGTTCATTTCACCTAACATCAACTTTTCTGCTTGACTCAGACATATACTAGTTATTGCAAATAAGGGAAACCATGGGACCTATGTTTCTTTGGGCCTGGCTTACTTCA
>NW_012280970.1:0-1211 GCF_000151885.1 Dipodomys ordii
GGTTTGAACTCTGGGCCTCGGTACTGTCCCTCAGCTCTTCAGCTCAGGCGGCCAGCTTTTTTCTTTTTGCTTATGTGGTGCTGAGGAATCGAACCCAGGGCCTCTGGCATGCAAGGCATGCGCTCTACCACTGAGCCACCTTCTCAGCCCCTTTACTTAGTTTTTAGATAAAGTCTTGGACTTGTTATGCTTCTCATATAACTGAGATTACAGAAGGGAACTACTACAACTAGCTTATTACTTGAAATAAGGTCTCTCTACCTCACTAAAACACTCCACACACTCGAGATAGCTAAATTGCAACCACTTGCTTGCTGAAGAAGCATCACTCCAGCTCTAGAAGGCGCTGTCCCAGTAACTATTTCAAACAACTTGTGCCAAACATTTATGCTGTCACAAGCCTTGATGAACTATAGCAGTCATTTTCACCTAGGCCTGAGTCAGAGCACTTTCCTTAAGGGCTCAAAAGAAGGCCTCTATTGGTGAAAACATCGTCTTTCATGCAAATTGATGTAAAAGCCCTTGCTATGCTTCTTTCTGGCTATGTAAGTGGCTTTTTTGGCTCACTTTTCAAATCAGCTGAGAGACAAACTCCTGTGCCCTGGTGTTGTAACATTAGGCTCAATAAAAGGCTTTTCCAGGGTGACATTTGCTACTTGTGAGTGTGTGTGTGTGTGTGTGTGTGTGTGTGTGTGTGTGTCTGAACTCAGATCTGGGTGCTCCCTCTAGCTTTTGTGTCCAAAGCTAGCTACAACTCCACTTCTGGCTTTTTGGTAGTTAATTGGAGCTAAGAGTTTCATGGACTTTACTGCCCTCACTCTCCTGAATAGCTAGAATTACAGAAGTAAGCCACTGGCACCCCACCTACCTGTGATTTTTTTTTTTTAATTTTTGGTCATGAGGCTTGAACTCTGGGCCTAGGTGCTGTACCTGAGCTTTTCAACTCAAGGTGAGCGCTCTACCATCTGAGCCACAACACCACTTCCAGTTTTCTGATGGTTAATTGGAGATAAGAGTCTCACAGAGGGGCTGGGAAGGTGGCTCAGTGGTAGAGCGCTTGCCTTGCATGCCTGAGGCCCTGGGTTCGATTCCTCAGCACCACAAAAGCAAAAAAAAAAAAAGAAAAAAGCCGGAAGTGGCGCTGTGGCTCAAGTGGTAGAGTGCTAGCCTTGAGCTGAAGAGCTGAGGGACAGCACCCAGGCCCTGAGTTC
>NW_012280971.1:0-1446 GCF_000151885.1 Dipodomys ordii
GGAGTGGCTTTCTTCACTGGGTAATCAGAGCCAGAGGCTGCCCCTCCCTCTAGCAGCCTCGACAATCAATTGAAAATCAGTAAACAGAAACCCTGAGAATGGCTCCAGGCTGGGCTCTGTGAGTTTTTCACAAACTAGCCCCTGGGAAAAGCTACTGTCTGTTGAAAGGCCTCAACACTACCCAGAACCTAGCCACATCACTGCATCCCCCTCTTTTGTGATACTCAAAGCAGATATGCCTCCCAATGAACTAGCCTGGGAGGAGGATCCTCAAATCCTGGGTAAAGCAGAGCATTTTTCTGCCTGTTCGAACAAACTGACTTAAGAAACCAACCAAGCCACAGGACCACAAGCAGACCAGAGACTCCAACAAGAGGCTGGTTATGGACACAAGGGAGATACAGGATTTTTCCCACCCCTCACCAAAAAAATCAAAGAACTTTTTCTTCTTCTTCTTTTTTTTTTTTTTGGAACCTTATATACAATTTTTTTTCTTTTCTAAAACTTTTTTTAATTTTTAATTTTTGCCTTTTTAAAAAAAATTGTTTTCCAGAAACTTCTTTTCCTCTTATAATTTTTATTTTAGGGATACCTGAGTGTGTTTTTCTTTCTTTTTTTTGTGTTCTTTCTCTTTTTGTTCTTTTTTAATTATCGTTTTGTTTTTTGTTTAGCTCTACTGAACTTCTCATCTTTATATCTTCCTTTCTTATCCTTTTCACCTTCTCCTCTCTTTCGTTCATTTTTATGTGACTTAATTCTTGTCCTGCACATCCTCAGATAAACCCATAGTTGACTATTAGACCCTATCCCCAATTGTGTACACATTTAATCCACAAATTTATTACTCAATTCAAAACCTCTGAGACTTAAATTCCTTAATAGCAGTACTACCTCTTTATACCTATATTAATAATATTTTAAGCATTTTTATTTTTAAGTTTTTTACATCTCCTTTATATCCCTCCCCTTCTCTCAATATATTCACGTTCTTCTCTAAATAGACAGTTATTGCTTCTACATAATTTTATTAATTTTTACTTTTCTATTTTTCCTGGTCTCTTTTCTTTTCCCTTTCCCTTTCTTTTTTTCTCTCTCTCTACTTGCATCCTACCCAACCATTTCCTGCTTTGAGATTAGGACTTAGTTAACTCTCCCTGAGCCTCCCCACATCAATCTATTCCTATTTTTTACCCACATCTCTCCTTAACCCTAATAATTTCTGGTCTTCCAAATTCTTCCTTGCGGTTTGTAGCCCATTAACATATAGTTGTTTGAGGTTGAATAGATGTATCTGTTGAACTAGATTGTATCTGTAGACTATTGACTGTGCAAATTCAGACTTTGGTTGATGCTTGCCTTAAGATAGTGTTCTAGCACAAAACTGGTGCTATTTTCATCTCAAATGGGCAGAGTAAGCCGGAAAAACACAAGAAAAATGGCAAATCC
>NW_012280972.1:0-1061 GCF_000151885.1 Dipodomys ordii
TTTTTTTTTCTTTTTGCTTATATGGTGCTGAGGAATCGAACCCAGGGCCTCAGGCACGCAAGGCAAGCGCTCTACCACTGAGCCAACTTCCCAGCCCCTCGGGAAAGTTTTTATTGTGTAACATAGTCATACTGCAGTCATAGCCCTGCCAGGTCCTAGAATATTCTCTAGGGGAGGAGTGGCTTGTTGGTCACCCTGTGACCCTGTTCCTCACTTCTACTTCTATTCCATCAATAGAGCTGATTAGACCTGGAATTGTCACTGACCCATGGGAGTCACTCCATCTGGGTGGGTCCTGACCTGTGAGGTCATCTGGTAGGGAAAGCTCCACTCAAACACAAAAGACAAAGATGAAGCAGCCAATCAAGTCCTTTCTCCAGGAAACTTGAACTGGGGATATTAGACTATTAGTAATAGGGAAGATAAGATCTACCCCCAGAGGTGGTTTACTCTAAGCTAGGTATCTGTGAGTTCTATCTGAGGATGGGAAGATGAGATCAGTCCATTTTCAACTCTTAAGGGATCCTGTGGTTCTAAAGTCCATGAGGCCTGGCATGATGGCGGCAACTGCTGCTTGATTTTTAAATATTTTCTTCTATCTATACTGCTCACCATTCGGTTCTCAGAGAACACTGATCCTTGTGCTGTCTCAGCACAAACTTAAGTTTATGTTTAATAATCTTAATAGGAGAGAAAGCAGAAAAAGTTCTGTCAAAGTGAAGTCTGAATTTACCACTGAAAATAATTGCTCCTTTATTTTGGGGGATAGGCCTTAAGGTATTGTAGAGATCAAGATAAGAACATACCCTTGGAGGGAGATAGAAGTCAGAGAGCTGAAGGAACAAAGGACTCTGCAATATAAAGTGAATGTTAAGGGCTGGGATGTTGCTCTGTAGCAAAGCACTTGCCTAGCAAGTGCAATAGCCTGGGTTCGATCATCAGTACCAAAAAAAGAAATGACCAAAAGAATACAGTCAAAAAAACCCCTCAAATGAGAAGTACAAGTTGTCATGTCCAAAACGAGCTTTACAATGTCGGTGCGGGGGGGTGGGGGGGGAGGA
>NW_012280973.1:0-2277 GCF_000151885.1 Dipodomys ordii
CTCGCTGCTGGGACTCTGGCTTGTCTTCAAGCCCCTTTGTCTCAATCTTCCCGTCATTTTCCGTAGGTTTTTTCCTAGTCCTTTGGCGTGGGTTTCCCTCCTAACTTATTCCCAGGGGTCGCTCTCTTCTCTCTACCCCCCCCCCTCTTCCTTCCTCCCTCCCTCCTTCCCTTCACCCTCTCTCTCAGTGGATTTAAACCAACTTCCTATTAAGTAACCCTGCATCTTGGTGAGTTTGGGTTGGCCCCCTTGGGGGGAAGGGTTCTTCTACCCAAAAAAAAGGGGGTGATGGTGGTATTTTCTGCAGGTCGCTGCTGTGCCCCTCAGCCATGCCTGAGGGGGCTCGGGGGCTGAGCCTGGCTAAACCCAGCCCCGGCCTCCAGAGTGACTGTCCAGCTGTGTGCCACACTCACACAGGTGAGTGGGGGGGGGGGGAGAGGAGGGCCACACCGAGCCCCTGTGGTGGTAAAAGTGCAGTCAAGGTAAGGATGAGGAGCCCAGGCGCTTGGTGGCTCACACTTGTAATCCTAGCTACTCTGGAGGCTGCGATCGGAGGATCCTGGGTGAAGGCCAGTCGTAGCAGGAAAGCCCTTGAGACTGTTATCGCTCATTAACCAGTAGAGAAGCCGGAAGTGGTGCTGTGGTTCAAGTGGTAGAATAGCAGCCTGGAGGGAATGAGCTCAGGGACAGTGCCCAGGTCCTGAGTTCAAGGCCTACTACCAGCACAAACACACACACAGAAAAGACAGAATATCTAGCTCTACCCTACCTGGCCCAATGCTTATTCCTAATCTTGGCCTCCAGAGGGGGGGAGTCCTGAACTGAGAGAGGGAAGACCCCTTCCCCCCCACTGCTTACAGGCTGTGGGAGTCCAGTCTTGGGAGCTTCTGGAGGCAAGCACAACTAAACAGCCATAAAACCTTAGGCGAAAGGAATTTGGCAGAAAACAAGGAAGTATTCTGTGCGCAGGGCGAATGGTATGTGCAAAGGCCCAGAGTAGCTGCCTTAAATAATTACAAGTTGACATGTGGTGTGGTCATGGGAAAAGATCTAGCCTGAAGGAAGTCTGTTCTGGTCACAGTGCATAAAGCGAAGGTGTTTGGACTTTAACCTGAAGGCATGAAGAGGCGTTTAGCCCTTTATGTTGATAGGTCAGATGGACAGATTCAGAAAGATCTGTCTGGTTGATACTCGGAGGTGAATTACAGGAATGGCGAACAGAAAGAACACATGGGTAGTTGATAGAACTAAATTACTTATTGTTGTGCGAGTACTGAAGCTTGAACTTAGGGTCTCAAACTTTTTTTTGGCAGGGGTGGGGATTGGTCATGGGGCTTGAACTCTGGGCCTGGGCATTGTCCCTCAGCTCTTCAGCTCACGGCTAGCACTCTACCACTTGAGCCACAGCGCCACTTCCGGCTTTTTTTCTTTTTGCTTATGTGGTGCTGAAGAATCGAACCCAGGGCCTCATGCATGCAAGGCAAGCGCTCTACCACTGAGCCACCTTCCCATCCCCTCAAACTTATTTTTTTTTTTTTTGCTGGTCCTGGGGCTTAAACCCAGGGCCTGGGCACTGTCCCCTGAGCTTCTTTTGTTCAAGGCTAGCACTCTACCACTTGAGCCACAGTTCGACTTCTAGCTTTTTTGCTGATTAGAGGAACATAAGTCTTCCACAAACTTTCCTGACTGGGCTGGCTTTGAACTGTGATCCTCAAATCTGAACCTCCTGAGTAGCTAGGTTTACAGATGTGAGCTATGGGCGCCTGGCAGGGTCTCTGACTCTTGACTTTTTCACTCAGAATGCTGGAGCTCTACCACTTGAACTATGATTCCATTTGTACTTTGTTTTTTTTTTTACCAAACCTGGGGCTTGAACTCAGGTCCTGGTGCTGTCTCTGAGCTTTTTTTGCTCAAGGTTAGCACTCTACCACTTGAACCATAGCTCTGCTTTCGACTTTTTTGGTAGTTAATTGGAGATAGAGAGTTTCATGGACTGTTCCGGCCAGGGCTGGCTTCAAACCACCATCTTCATATCTGAGTAGGATTACAGGTGTGAGCTACTGGCATCTGGCCTACTTCTAGCTTCTTACTGGTTACTTGGAGTTAAGTGTACCTCAGATTTGTTTGCCTGGGCTGGCTTTGAACCAGGATCCTCAGATCCTCTGAATAGCTTGATAAGACTGAATGAAAGATAGGGCAAGCCAGGCGCTTGAAATCCTAGCTACTTTGGAGGCTGAGATCTGAGACTTGTGGTTTGAGCCAGCCTGGGCAGAAAAG
>NW_012280974.1:0-3879 GCF_000151885.1 Dipodomys ordii
CTCTGGGCCTGGGCACTGTCCCTCAGCTCTTCAGCTCAAGGCTAGTGCTCTGCCACTTGAGCCACAGCGCCACTTCCGGCTTTTTTCTTTTTGCTTATGTAGTGCTGAGGAATTGAACCCAGGGCCTCATGCATGCAAGGCAAGTGCTCTACCACTGAGCCACCTTCCCAGCCTACCTGTTCCTTGATTCTGTATTGGTCTCTTGCTTCCAAATCGACCAGCACAGGAACACCTGTTCATATGCAATCATTTTTAAATCCATTGAGAGCCTATGAGTACCTAACATTCTGCATTTTTTACATGTTGAGGTTATTATTTTTTTAAGTACCAATAAACCAATACTCAAATCAGATACATCATTTAGTTGGGTGTGATGATGCATACCTTGTAATCCTAGCACTCAGGAGGCAGGGGCAAGAATATCACAAGGTAGGAGGCAGCCTGGGCTACATAGCAAAACCCTTGTGCTATTCATAAGCTTTTGTGCTCAAGGCTAGCACTTTACCACTTGAGCCACAGCTCCACTTCTGGTTTTCTAGTGGTTAATTGGAGATAATAGTCTCAAGGACTTTCTTGCTCAGGCTGGCTTCAAACCTTGATCCTCAGATCGGTCTTCTCAGTAGCTAGAAATATAAGTGTGAGCCACCAGTGCCAAACCATCGGCGTTTTTGCTGGTTAACTGGAAATATGAGCAATTTTTTGCCTTGGCTGGCTTTGAATCATGATCCTCAGATCTTAACCTCCTGGGTAGCTAGTATGAGCCCTCAGTGTCTGGCTCTTGTCTACTTCTTGAAAGTGAGCAAGTACTTAAAGTCATTTTTGTGTGTTTGTGTTTACAAACACACATAATTACTGGGGCTTGGAAAGTCTGGTCCTCTTACTTGGCTGTTAAGTATAGGACTTGAGTTATGCTTCTACTACTGGCTTTTTGTTGGTTAACTGAAGATGAGAGTTTCTTGGATTTGACTGCCTAAGGTAATAATTTGCCTTTTGTATACATTGTGTGTGAGATAGTATTAGGACTTGAACTCGGGGATGGCACACTTTCCTTAAGCCCTTTTTGCCCAAGGATAGCACTCTAGCAATTAACCCACAACTCCACTTCCGGCTCTTTAGTAGTAAATTGGAGGTAAGAGTCTCAGATTTTCCTACCTGAGTTGACTTCATTTTGTTTTTGTTTTGTGCTGGCCCTCAGGCTTGTACTCAAGGCCCGAGTGCTAGTGTCCTTAGGCTAGCCCTCTACCACCTTGAGCCACAGTTGTATTTCTAGCTTTCTGGTAGTTAATTGGAGATAAGTCTCTATAGACTTCCTGCCCAGGCTGGCTTTTGAACCTCTATCCTCAGATTTCAACCTCCTGAATAGCTAGATGTGAGCCACCAGTGTCTAGCTTGGAGTTGGCTTCAAGCTGTGATCCCCTGATCCAGCCTCCTGAGTAGTTAGAATTACAGACCTGAGCCAACAGTGCCTGGTTTTCAGATTCCTCTCCCCCCTACCCCTCCATCCCACTCCCCATTGTTAAAGGAATTTTAGTAAAGCAAGAATTTTAGGGTTATAGGCAGGTGGCTCAGTGGTAGAGTGCTTGCCTTGCATGTATGAGGCCCTGAGTTCGATTCCTCAGCACCACATAAGCAGAAAAAGCCAGAAATGGCACTATGGATTGAGTGGTAGAGCACTAGCCTTGAGCTAAAGGGGTGAGGGGGATAGTGCCCAAGCCCAGAATTCAGGGCCATGACCGGCCAAAAAAAAAAAAAAGCAGTTGTATAATCCAGTTTATGCTAAAAATATGGAATGCTTTATGAATCTGTGTATCATCCTTGCACAGAGGCCATCTAATCTTCTCTTTTGTTTCATTTTAGTATATGTGCAGACCTGTTTTTTGTGGTAGTCGGGCTTGAACTCTGGGCTTGGGTGCTGGTCCTCAGCTCTTCAGTTCAAGGCAAGCTCACTACCACATGAGCCATAGTGCCACTTCTGGTTTTCTGGTGATTAATTGGAGATAAGTCTCATGGGCTTTCCTGCCAGGGCTGGTTTTGAACCATGATCCTCAGATCTCAGCCTCCTGAGCACCTAGGAATACACATAGGAGCCACCGGTGCCCGGCTCAGATCTGGTTGTTGTTTTTTTTTGGGGGGGGGGGTCTGGTTGTGGGGCTGAACTCTGGGCCTGGGCGCTGTCTCTCAGCTCTTCAGCTCAAGGCTAGCGCTCTACCACTTGAGCCACAGGGCTACTTCTGGCTTTTTTCTTTTTGCTTATGTGGTGCTGAGGAATGGAACCCAGGGCCTCATGCATGCAAGGCAAGTGCTCTACCACTGAGCCACCTTCCCAGCCCGTTTTTGTTTTTGATCGGTTGTGGGGCTTGAACTCTGGGCTTGAGTGCTGTCCTTGCGCTCTTCAGCTCAAGGCTAGCACTCTACCACTTGAGCCACAGCACCACTTCCGGCTTTTTTCTTTTTGCTTATGTGGTGCTAAGGAATCGAACCCAGGGCCTCAGGCATGCAAGGCAAGCGCTCTACCACTGAGCCATCTTCCCAGCCCTCACTTCCAATTTTCTAGTGGTCTATTGGAGATAAAGAGTCTCATGGACTTTCCTGCCTGGGCTGGCTTTGAACTGTGATCCTTGGCCTCCTGAGTAGCTAGGATTTCAGGTCTGAGCCAATGGCACCTTGCTGGTTTGTTATGTTTGAGGTAGAGTTTTACTTGATGCCCAAGCAAGCCTAGGCTGTGATCCTCCTATGTTGCTGGGATGAAAGGCAGTGCCACTGAGCTTAGCCATTGTGCTTTCTCTGTAGCTAGGATAATAGATGCACCTTATCCAGCTATTTGTTGAGATGAGGGTCTCATCTCACAAACTTTTATGTATGGGCTGGCCTCAAACACTGACCCTTTGATTTCTGCCTCTCAAGTAGCTAGGATTACAGTCTTGAGCTACTATGCCAGGCTCTGCTGTGTATTTTATTTATTTATTGCCAGTCCTGGGGCTTGAACTGGGGTTGGGAACTGTCCCTGAATTTCTTTTGCTCAAGACTAGTGCTCTGCCACTTCAGCCATAGCACCATTTCCAGTTTTTCTGAGTAGTTTATTGGAGATAAAGAGTTTCAAATACTTTCCTGCCCCGGCTGGCTTTGAATCCCGATCCTCAGATCTCACCCTCCTGAATAGCTAGGATTATAGGTATGAGCCACAGGTGCCTGACTCTGCTATGTATTTTAAACTAGGATACAGCATAACCACATGGGCAAGTATATTTGTGCTTATTTATAGAAGAGCAAATTGTCTAGCTTTGTAGAAGTGAAGGAGCTGTACATTGGAGAGGGACTGGAGAGAGGAGTAGGAATTCACCTGATTGGTGAATGTGTTTGGTCTTGGATACCAATATAAGGACTATTGATCTAAAATTTAGTGCAAGGAGTTACTGAATATTAAAAAATAGCCGGGCGCTGGTGGCTCACGCCTGTAATCCTAGCTACTCAGGAGGCTGAGATCTGAGGATCCTGGTTCAAAGCCAGCCTGGGCAGGAGAGACCGTGAGACTCCTATCTCCAATAAACCACCAGAAAACCAGAAGTGGCGCTGTAGCTCAAGTGGTAGAGTGCTCGCCTTGAGCTGAAGAGCTGAGGGACAGCTCCCAGGCCCAGAGTTCAAGCCCCATGACCGACAAAAAAAAAAAATTAAAAAATAAAGCTGGGCGCCAATAAGCGCATCTATAATCCTAGTCAGAAGGCTGACATTTGAGAATTGTAGTTTGAAGCCAGTCTGGGCAGGAATGTCCATGACACTTTGTGTGTGTATCGGTCATGGGGCTTGAACTCTGGGCCTGGGTGCTGTCCATGACACTTTGTGTGTGTGTGTGTGTGTGTATCGGTCATGGGGCTTGAACTC
>NW_012280975.1:0-3713 GCF_000151885.1 Dipodomys ordii
TCAAGTGGTAGAGTGCTAGCCTTGAGCTGAAGAGCTGAGGGACAGCGCCCAGGCCCAGAGTTCAGGCCCCACAACCAGACCCCCCCCAAAAAAAAATCAAATAAATCTGCTCTGCTTTAAACACTTTCCTGTGCTTGAGTTCTCTAGTCCATGGAGAAAAGGAATCCGAATCCTAGACAATTTTACACTCTATCTACTTTAGCATAAAGATGTAACAGTTTCCCCTAACCGATAGTTTTGCACTCTGTGGTTTCAGTTATGCCCAGTCAACTACAGTCCAAAAATGCAAAAAAGGGACAGTGCCTAGGCCCTGACTTCCAGCTGCAGTACCAGCATACACATACAAAACAAAGACAAAAACAAAACAAGAAAGAAAGATTCCAGAAATAAATTTTAAACTCTGTGCCATGTTGAGTAGTGTGGTACCATTTTTTTTTTCTTGGTTGCAGGGCTTGAACTCAGAGCCTGGGCACTGTCTGTGAGCCTCTTTGTGCTCAAGGCTAGTGCTCTACCACTTGAGCCACAGAGCCACTTCTGGATTTTTCTGAGTAGTTTATTGGAGATAAGAGTCTCACAGACTTTGCTGCCCTGGCTGGCTTCAAACTGGGATCCTCAGATCTCAGCTCCCTAGGATTATAGGCATTATCCATCAGTGCCCAGCTAATGTGATAGCATCTTGCACCATCCTGCCTGAGGACACCAATCATATCTTTGTCGAGGGAATCCAGCATGTATATGTTACCCTGCTGTTAGTCACTTAGTGGTTATCTCAGTTATTAGATCAACTATTCTGGTACTTGTGTTCAAGGAATCCTTATTTTCCTTAACAAGAACTTCAAGCACAAGAGTAGTAAAACTTGATTGTTATAATTATTCTATTTCATTGTTCTAGATTATTATAATGGTTTGATCTTATATCTTTTTTTGGTGGGGGACTTGAACTCAGGGCCAGAGTACCAGCTCTTAGCTTTTCTGCTCAAGACTGTTGCTCTACCATTTGGGCCACAGCTCCACCACCAGCTTTTTGCTAGTTGGACTAACACACACACACACACACACACACACACACACACACACACACACACACACAGAGGATTAAGTATTGTAGCAAATCTGGGCAGAAAAGTATATGAAATTCTAGGGCTGGAGGCATGGCTCAAGTGGTTGAGTAGTAGCCATATAAAGCAAGTCAAAAAGCTCAAGTCCTAGAGTTCAAACTCAGGTATCAGCAAAAATTAAAAAAGTAGCCTTTCTGGGGCTAGGAAGGTGGCTCAGTGGTAGAGTGCTTGCCTTGCATGCATGAGGCCCTGGGTTCAATTCCTCAGCACCATATAAACAGAAAGAGCTGGAAGTGGTGCTGTGGCTCAAGTGGTAGAGCGCTAGCCTTGAGATGAAGAGCTGAGGGGCAGTGCCCAGGCACAGAGTTCAGGCCCCACGACCAATCAAAAAAAAAAGAGAGAAAGAAGGTAGTCTTTCTTCACACTTTTTTACCCAAAGTCTACTGCTGATTTTTTTTTTTTTTGTCAGTGGTGGGCTTGAACTCAGGGCCTGGCCTGGGTGCTCTTCCTGAACTTTTCTTGTTCAAGGCTAGCCCTCTACCACTTTGAGCCACAGTGCTACTTCTGTTTTTCTGGCAGTTAATTGGAAAGAAGAGTATAACAGCCTTTCCTTCCTGGGCTGTCTTTGAACCACAATACTCACCCTCCTGAGTAGCTAGGATTCCAGGGCTGAGCCACTGGTGCCCAGCCTGCTGGTCCTTTAATTAACACTTTTGCAAATTTTCCTATTCTAGTCTCCCTTTTTCCCACAGGAGATTGCTCCAGGACTCCCAGTGAACACCTGACCCAACAGCTAGTTTCAAACCGTATATGAACCTTGATTATTCCTATACATAAATGCCTACGTTAAGGTTTAATTTATGTTAGAAACAATAAGAGATTAGCAATTCTTAAAAATGAAATAGAATGACTACAGAATATATACTGCAATAAAAGCCATGTGAGTGTGAATTATCTCTATCTCAAATGTCAAAATGACCACATAAATAAACTGGCAGGAAAACAATCCTGTCATGTGAGGATCATGTGAGACTGGAGGTGTAGCTCCATGGTACAGCGCTTGTCCAGTAAGTCTAAGTCCCGGTTGGCCATACCCATCCCCCACTCCAGTCTACAAGTATGATCTCATGATTGTGTCTTAATTCTAGTAGGTGTGTGTGTGTGTGTGTGTGTGTGTGTGTGTTAGTACTTGAACTCAGGGCCTGGGTGCTATTCTTAGCTTTTCTTGCTCAAGGCTGGTTCTCTACCACTTGAGCCGTAGTTACAGTTCTGGGTTTGTTTGTTTGTTTGTTTTGGTTTTTTTTGGTCATTTATTGGAGAAGAATCTCAAAAACTATTCTGCCTGTGATGGTTTTGAACTTTGATTCTCAGATTTCAGCACCCTGAGTAGTTCAGATTAGAGGCATGAGCTATTGTTCCAAAATGAGTTTTAAAAGTTAATGTAGGGGGCTGGGAAGGTGGCTCAGCGGTAGAGTGCTTGGCTTGCACGCATGAGGCCCTGGGTTCGATTTCTCAGCACCACATAAGCAAACAGAAAAAGCCAGAAGTGGCACTGTGGCTCAAGTGGTAGAGCACTTGCCTTGAGCTGAAGAGCTGAGGGACAGTGCCCAGGCCCAGAGTTCAGGCCCCATGAAATACCGGAAAAAAAAAAAAAAGAAAAAAGAAAAGCTTTGAAAAATGATAGCATTTTATTCTATTGAAAACTATAAGCTATTACAAGGATCGGAGGTCAGTCACTGACTAGGTTAAAAATATTAGACTGGCTGGGCATCAGTGGCTCATGCTGTAATTTTAGCAACTCTGGAGGCTAAAACTGAGGATCATGGTTCTAAGCCATCCTGGGCAGGAAAGTCTGAGACTCTTATGTCCAATAAGAGAAGAAGCCCTAAGTGGTGCTGTGGCTCAAGTGGTAGAGCACTAGCCTTGAGCCAAAGAAGCTCAGGGATAGAGCTTAGGCCCAGAGTTTAAGCCCAAGGACTGTTAAAAACAGTTAACAAAAAGAAACAAAAGACAAATATTAGGCATAATAGTAACATCTCCTAAGGACAATGATAAATTGCATCCCTCCTTCCTCTGTGTTCTGGAACCTTCTGCAATAGAAATGACAAAGTAGCAGAGCACAATGTCCCTCTCCCCAATGATAATAACCATCCTTGGGCCTATAACTGGAAGGCCAAGTGAAGGGAGTAATGTATAAGGTAATTTTAGATTAAAAAATTGCTAATGTCCCAACAATGGAATGTTATTCAAGTTGTTCCTAAAAAGTAACAAGCTATCAAGTTTTAAAATAAGGAAGAAAGTTCCTGCTCCACTGTTGTTGTGAATGTAGAAGTGCTATAGAAAATAGTGTATTAAAAAAAATGTATATGCCTGTACTGGGGCTTATACTCTTGGCCTGGGTGCTGTCTCTTAATGTTTACTCTCAAGGCTAGAGCACTATCACTCAAGCCACAGCTTCCCTTCTGGCTTTCCAGTGGTTAACTAGAGATAAGAGTCTCATAGACGAGGCTGGGAAGGTGGCTCAGTGGTAGAGTGCTTGCCTTGCATGCCAGAGGCCCTGGGTTCGATTCCTCAGCACCACATAAGCAAAAAGAAAAAAGCAGGAAGTGGCGCTGTGGCTCAAGTGGTAGAGCGCTAGCCTTGAGCTGAAGAGCT
>NW_012280976.1:0-2500 GCF_000151885.1 Dipodomys ordii
AAAAAAAAAAAAAAAAAAGACCTGAAACAATGAAACTACGACAGGAAGGAATAGGCGAGACATTAGGACTCTTCTGCACAGGTAGGAATTTTCTTAATAAAGATCCAGAACCAGCTGGGCACCAGGGGCTCACATCCATAATCCTAGCTACTCAGGAGGCTGAGATCTGAGGATCTGGGTTCAAAGCCAGCCCATGAAAGAAAAGTTCATGAGACACCCTCCCCCGCCCCCCATCTCCAATTACTTCCCAGAAAACCGGAAGTGACACAATGGCTCACTTTTCTGCTTTGAGCAGAAAAAGCTTAAGCAGAGCACCCAGGCCCTGAGTTCAAGCGCCATGACCAACAAAACAAAAACAAAAAAGATCCAGAAGCACAACAAACCAAACAAAGACTTAATGAATGGAATTGCATCAAACATAAAAGTTTCTGCATGGCAAAGGACATGGACAATAAGCTAAAAAGAAGGCTTACAGGTTGGGAGAAGATTTTTTCCAGCTATAGATCAGACAAAGGCCTAATGGCCATAATATACAGACAGCTTAAAAAAATTAAAGTCTCAAGGAACCATATCTGCTTTATCTTCTACATACACGTAAGTGCTTATATATGCACTAGTGAACACAGCCTATATTCTCCTCCTTTACCATTTGAAATTTTATTCTCCCTCTCTCTGTCTGTTTCTGTCTGTCTCTGTCTCTGTCTGTCTCTCTCTCTCTCCACACACACACACACACACACACACACAGACCATTACTGCAGCTAGAGCTGATGGCCAGAACACTGTTTCTTAGCTTTTTCACTCAAGACTGGTGCTCTTTCACTTGAGCCACAGCTACACTCCGGGTTTTTTGTGGTTAATCAAAAACTTTCTGCCTAGACTGACTTCAAACCATGATCCTTAGTTCTCATTATTCTAAGTAGCTAGGGCTGCAGGCATGAGTCACCAACACCCAGCTTGAAAGTTTATTCTTTACTCCAAAATCCTTGAGCATAATCCTCCCCCAAACAGGGACATTCCAAAGTCACAAAATGGCAACCATCAAATTCAGGGCATTTATTATTGGTACAATGCTATTATTTAATACATCTTTAGGTTTTACCAACTTAACTCATTTCTTTAAGCATCATTTCTTTAAACCGGGGCCAGGGACTCAGGTTTATAATCTTAGCTTCTTGAGAGACTGAGATTAATAGAATCAGAGCTCCAGTCCAGACTAGGCCAAAAATCTATGAAACTCCATCTCAACAGAAAGAAGCTGGTACATGCCTGCCATCTCAGCCATGGTGCAAAGCAAAAAATGGGAGGATCATGGTCCAGGCATACACTCAGGCAGGAAGTGAGACCCTGTCTCAAATGCAACCAGGGCAAAAAGGAATGGAGTTGTGCTTTGGAGGTAGAGTGCCTGCTTAACAGGTCTAAGCCCTAAAGTTCAAAATCCTGTACCACAAAAAAGAAAAAAAATCAGGAGCAGCTGAAAAAACTTGGTCTAACCAACGTGGCAGTTCTGGGAAGTTCTGCAGAGGTGGCAAATTATGAAAACTCAAAAAAAAAAAAAAAAAAACCTAAAACAGTGAGAGTTTGGGGAAAAGCAAAGCTTCTAGGTTTTCTCTGAACAGAAGCAAACGACTCTCAAGACACAGTTCCAGAATCAATGTGGCCACCCAGAAGTCTCCAGAAACAATTCCCTTGGGCATAAATAAAGCTTGAAATTGGATTCAATCTGTCTCTAATTCATTGCTCTGATTCATTGAGATCACCACCAAATACAAGTTCCAACCCTGTCAGTTGGACCAACATGAAGTGTGGAAGCAGTTAGGGCAGGGACAGGGACGGGCCTGGGACAAGCACAATGAGGGGGCACTTGGTAAATTAAGTGGCCCAAGGGAGGCAGTTCACACTCGAAAGAGCAATTTAAACTATTTATGATCGCTGATGGGCCCTGAATTAGTTATGACTTCCTACAGAAAGGATCTTGAAATGATCACCAAGGAGCCCTGAGGATGCCTGCTCAGAGCTGGCTGGAGGTCAGGGAGGAGAATGAGCTATTAGTCTGCATTAAGGGGCCAACACCACGGTAATGGTGTACTGGTATGTAATACAAATGCCCAGGCCTGACCTTGACTGCCATTCAAGTCTGAGTACTTCATCTCAGAAGGAAATAGAAGAGGCCACGGGAGGGCCACAGGATGATTAGCATGTCGGCAAGAGCTTAAACCCTCCAAATGAGAAAATGTTTAATTATGTAGGCAGGTACTTAGGAAGAAGGAAGAAGAAAATGTCCAGAAGTGTGTACAGGGGAACAAGGGGGTCTGGAAGTGACAGGGAGGCCCTAAAATTTCTAATTTTTTCGATTTAAAAAAAATTCACCAGGTTACTTTGGAAATAGAATTTTCAATGAATCAACAAAAATCGTTGGTGATGATGGTGGTGGTGGTGGTTCTGGGGCCTGAACTCTGGGCCTGGGTGCTGTCCCTCAGCTCTTCAGCTCAAGGCTAGC
>NW_012280977.1:0-1778 GCF_000151885.1 Dipodomys ordii
GCTGTCCCTCAGCTCTTCAGCTCAAGGATAGCGCTCTACCACTTGAGCCACAGCGCCACTTCCGGCTTTTTTCCTTTTTTCTTATGTGGTGCTGAGGAATAGAACCCAGGGCCTCGGGCATACAAGGCAAGCGCTCTACCACTGAGCCACCTTCCCAGCCCCGATGCTTTTTTTTTTTTGGTGAGTCCCAGGGCTTGAACTCTGGGCCTGAACGCTGTCCCTCAGCTCTTCAGCTCAAGGCTAGCATTCTATTATTTGAGCTACAACGCCACTTCTGGTTTTCTGATCGTTTATTGGAGATAAGAATTTCACAGAGTTTCCTGCCCAAGCTGGCTTTGAACCATGATTCTCAGATCTCAGCCTCCTGAGTAGCTAGGATTACAGGTGTGAGCCACTGGCACCTGGCTCGATGCTTTTTGGCAGATAACCTAAGAGACTCTTATTTCCAACTAACCAGCAAAAAGCTGGAACTGGCAGTTTGGTTCAAGTGGTAAAGCCAAATGAAAGCTCAAGGCCCTGCCCTGAATTTCAGCTCCAGTACTGGCACATGTAATACATACAAAATACACATACAAACACACACAGAAACAGACACACACACATACACACACACTGCCCAGACAGAGGTAGTACATGAAAAATATACACACACACACACAAACACAAACCACTATAATAAGTTTAGAATGGTAGTAAACAATTATTGCTTTAAATATCATGTAAGGAAAACATTTTGTTAAAAACAAAGAAATAGTAAAATTCAAATGAGATTTTTATTTTCAATCAAATTAACCTTACATTAAGCTGAATTCCTGGTTCACTGAGAAGAGGGTACCTTCTGTAAAATCTTTGGGTGAATTGACTTGAGGTTCGTACAATAAAACTTGCCGTTTGAGCTTTGGAAAAGCTACTAAAGACTATGAAGAATGAAAAGAAACAATTAGGATCCACAAACAGTACAGAATGCTAAGATCAACTCTCCAACATGAAGTATGTTGGAGTATAAACACAAATTTACAATGCAACCTTTTTTTTGTTGGTTGTGGGGCCTGAACTCTGGGTCTGGGCACTGTCCTCAGTTCTTCAGCTCAAGGCTAGCCTCTACCACTTGAGCCACAGCGCCACTTCTAGCTTTTTCTGCTTATGTGGTACTGAGGAATCAAACCCAGGGCCTCATGCATGCAAGGCAAGCACTCTACCACTGAGCCACCTTCCCAGCCCACAATGCAACCTTTTATGTGTACTTCCAAAAAATTAAGAATACAAGGATATAATGTAAAAGGAGGATAAAAGAGCTGGTTATGAGGAACAGTAAATGTTCTCTTTATGGCAATAGAAGAAGTTAGGGTTAGTTACACTGGATCAAAGTAATCTCCAGAGGACACAATCTATTCTGGCGTTTACAATAAACTTATACGAGGAGAAGCAAAATGAAGTTGAAGTAAAAAGCTAATAAGCAACTTTCACAAATCGTAAAAAAGAACAAATCCCAATTTTTCTAACTCTTGGATTTTTCATCATAAAATTTTGAACACAAGGTCAGTACAGAAATAGTATAGTACTTATGTTTGGTCAGAGTCCTCACAAACAATATTTAAATGCCAACTGAATCTTTACCTCTTTTTTGCCTTTCTTAGTAACTTGTATATTTTCAATTTCTTTTCTCCATAAAAACCTCATTTAGGGCTGGGAAGGTGGCTCAGTGGTAGAGCGCTTGCCTTGCATGCCCGAGGCCCTGGGTTCGATTCCTCAGCACCACATAAGCAAAAAGAAAAAAG
>NW_012280978.1:0-1501 GCF_000151885.1 Dipodomys ordii
CCCAGGCCCAGAGCTCAGGCCCCATGACTGGCAAAAAAAAAAAAAGACTTAGCCGGGTCCCAGTGGCTCACGCTTGTAATCCTAGCTACTCAGGAGGCTGAGATCTGAGGATCTCAATTCAAAGCCAGCCAGGGCAGGAAAGTCCATGAGACTCATCTCCAATAAACCACCAGAAAACCAGAATTGGCACTATGGCTTAAGTGGTACAGTGCTCTCCTTGAGCTGAATTGCTGAGGGATAGTGCCCAAGCCCAGACTTCAAGCCCTATGACCGACAAAAAATAAAGATTTCTTTAGAAACAATTTCCTAAAGGGACCTTTTCTTCTTTACAAGCCCAGTGTTTTCAAGATACCAAGACTGTTAACCCTTAGAAGATCAGATGACTGAAGTGATCCTGGAATGAGCTCCTTAAGTCTACCACATTTATATGCTGCAGTTTAGAAATGGACCTCACATATGAGAAATCAGGACTGTTTAATTCTGGTGCTGGCATAAAGTAGATACATGCAACTCTAAGCTAGACAGTCCACAGTCTCCTTTTAATGTCTGACCACTCCTGTCTCCAAGGTTGCAGGTGTGAGCCATGGGTGCATGGGCTATTTTGTGGCTTCTTAAACTTAGTCATGTAAGCTGTTCTTGCAGTCTTAAATGCATATAATTTTGCCTCAGAGCCTCTCATGACAAGACATTCTCCAAAATCTTCATTTTTATGAGACATGATCTCTGCTTTGTGGTAAGGTTGGCCAAGAGCGAGTGCTGCAATTTTAAGCCTGTGCTACTACCATGGTCCAACCAATGTTAATGTATGTAAATTAGCAAAAATGTTGCATTGTAGAAGAGCTTGTAGCTGCCACTACAACGTGTGAGTCCCAGTCAGATGGCAGACCACATACTTGCTCACCACACTTGGAATTTAACTTACCTTTAGCTGGGCACTGTAATCTTAGCTATTCAGGAGGCTGAGATCTGAGGATCACAGTTCAAAGCCAGCCCAGTCAGGAGTGTCTGTGAGACTTTCCAGTAAACCACTGGAAGTGACACTGTGGTTCAAGTAGTAGAATGCTTGCCTTGAGCTTTAGAGCTGAAGGACAGTGCCCAGGCCTCACAAACAACAACAACAACAACATTTACCTTTGTGGTGGCTCATAATTATAATCCTAGCTACCCAAGACACTGAGACGGTCAATAGTAATCCTACCAAGACTACCCTTAACCTAAACCTAACCATAAATTTAAATCTAAACATACCTCAAACGCTAACCTTACTGTTACCCTACCTTTTAGTGAGTGTGTATGCCAGTACTGGGGCTTAAATTTGGGGCCTTGTGCTCTTGCATAGCTTTTTCACTAAAAGCTGGCAAGTTACCACTTGAGCCACCCTTCTACTTCCAACTTTTTTTTTTTTTTTCTGTCAGTCATGGGGCTTGAACTCTGGGCCTGGGTGCTGTCCCTCAGCTCTTCAGCTCAAGGCTAGCGCTCTACCACTTGAGCCACAGCACCA
>NW_012280979.1:0-2128 GCF_000151885.1 Dipodomys ordii
CCCCCCCGCCAAAGTTGTAAAGTTCATTTTTCGACATAATGATTTGTACATCTCATTGTTGCAATGGGCCCACCTGTATCCCTATTCAAACAATTTGTTTTTCCCTTCCCCTCAAAGTATACCAACATCAAATACAGTGAAAACAGGGATTATACTGTGGGGGAGGGACATACAAAGAAATATCTTATAAATATGCTAGAAACAATAGTAAGCAAGAAAAAAAACCCATTTGAGTCCTTATCTTGGGATTCATTTTGCCTAACATCAACTTATCTGACCGTTTTTGCTTGTCTCAGACATATACTAGTTATTGCAAATAAGGGAAACCATGGGACCCATGTTTCTTTGGGCCTGGCTTACTTCACTTGCTCCTTGATATGCTACAAATTTATAGAAACATACAATGAAATACAGATAAGGTCAAGATTTTTTTCTTTTAAATACATTGGGATGTGATTTATGTGAATTTTACTTCAATGTCACATTACTGAAAAACTGTCAAAGTCAGTATAAATTAGTGTTAATGCAGAATTTTCCCAGAATTTTAATAACATCTTTACAACAACCTCCTAAATTGAACAAGTTGTTGATGATATTACTAGATTGTCATTAAAAAAACAAGAACTCATGTTCCTAAAAAAAATCATGTTCATGATTATTTAAAGAAAAATAATTTATGACATTGGAAAATATGGTTAGATAAAACAAGGTATGTAAAAATAATTGCCATTCCAGTAATTAAGATGAAAAGTATATGAAGCTTCATTTCATAATCAGAATGTACTGTTATAAAAGTTATAACATTCAAAATAGGATCTTCTTTGAAGCCAGTAACATTTAAATACAAATAATATGAGATGTTTATCTCTGGTTATATTTTATACTAGACTACAGACAGATATTTAAGATGAATATATGCATGCATGTGTCTCTGGTTTTATATGGTATGTTTTAATTGAGATATATAACAGTATAACAGTTTTGATTAGTTACTAAAGCTCATTATAAAAACATGAAAAAATAAGAATTATGTTTACTATGACAATAAATTAAACTTGGGATTATTTTCTTTGCAGGAATGACTTTATCTCTTCTATAAGAAGGGTTCAGCAAAGCCTTACTTTAAATCTAATGATATTACTACTTAAAACCATACGTTTGTGCTCAAAAACAACAAAGCAAGGCAAGATTTTATGTATTTATTTATTTATCTATTTTTTTATTAGTAGTAGGTCTTGAAATTTGAGCCTCTGGATCTTTCTCAGGTTTTTCATTCAAGGATTATACTCTACTAGTTAAGCCTTGTCTCCACTTTCAGAATTGTGTTGATTAATTGGAGATAAGGGTTTCAAGGGTTTGTCTACTAGAACTCACTTAGAATAGAATTAAAACCCACAGATCTGTCTTTTGATATCTGAGGTCATAGGTATGAGCTACTAGCACCCAAAAATTAATTTTTTTTTGGTGGTTGTGGGGCTTGAACTCTGGGCCTGGACCTTATCCCTGAGCTCTTCAGCTCAAGGCTAGCACTCTCTCACTGGACCCACAGTGCCACTTCTTGTTTTCTGAGCGGTTTATTGAAGATAAAAAAGTTCTTTACAATTTAGTTGGTGGGGGGAGTGTAGATGTGGAGGTGGGAGGGAAGGGATAGTAGGGGAAAAACAAAAGAGGAGGCAACAATGCTTGATAAGAAATATAGGTCCCATGGTTTCCCTTATTTGAAATAACTACTATATGTCTGAGACAAACAGAAACTGTCAGACAAGTTGATGTTAGGCGAATGAACCCCAAGATAAGGATTCCAATATTTTTTTCTTTCTTGTGATTGTTTCCAACTTATTTATAAGATGATTTCTTTGTTGCCTTGTATGTACCTCCCCAAGGGTATAAGTCCTGCTTTCACTGTATTTGATGCTGATATAATTTGTGGAGGGGAAGGGAAAAAACAAAGGAATTTTACAACTTGGGGGGGGGAGGGGAGTGGTTGTAAGGGGGTGTGGGGATGGGGGGGTGGAGACAGGAAGGGATGGGAAGGGGAAACAAAGGAGGAGGCAACAATGCTTGATAAGAAATGTACTCACTCTCTTGCCCATGTAATTGTAACCCCTCTGTATGGTATTTTCACAAT
>NW_012280980.1:0-2726 GCF_000151885.1 Dipodomys ordii
TTTTTTCTTTTTGCTTATGTGGTGCTGAGGAATTGAACCCAGGGCCTCATGCATGCAAGGCAAGCGCTCTACCACTGAGCCACCTTCCCAGCCCCCCTGTGACACTCTTATCTCTAATAAACTACTCATTAAAAACCAGAAGTGACACTGTGACATAAATGGTAGAGCACTAGCCTTGAGCAAAAGAAGCTCAGGGATAGTGCCAAGGCCCTGAGTCCAAGCCCCAGGATGGGTACCAAAAAGAAAAAAAAAAAAGATCTTCTGGCCAGGTGTCAGTGATTGCTTAGGAGGCTGAGATCTGAGGATCATGGTTCAAAGCTAGCACAAGCAGGCAAGTCTATGAATCTATAAGCAGTAGCGAGCCATCCTTAAGCAAAAAGCTGAGAGACAGTACTCAGGCTTTGAGTTCTAAGCCCTAGTACACACACACACACACACACACACACACACACACACACACACACACACACACCCCACACACCCACACACACGTAGACCCAGCCAGTGTAAGATGGTAAGAACCTAGAGTTTAGGGGATGGCACTTGTGGCTACTTGGAGGATGTCCGTCTGTGCTTCTCTTTAAAGGAAGTCAGAATGAGAGTCCTAGCAGGGATGGTCCATGAAATCATTAGGTGCATGATAAGACAGACATGTTCATTTTTCCTCATTATCTTCAGCCATCTGCCCCTATTGATAATGTTGTATAGCCCACAAAAGATATTATAAATATCTTCTGCCCTTAGCAGAAGAAAGGTGTCTTGCTTCTGTGGGGGTCCCTTGAGGAGGATGAGCCACTAAGTGCACACCTATGAGGCCTCCCTCCCTCTAGTGGTACTGAGGTTGGAACTCAGGGCTTTGTGTATGTTAGGTAAGTGCTCTGGGCTATGCGCCCAGCCCTAGCTTGAGGTTTGTCAGAGTAGATAACACTGGCTTGTGCCACTGGTTTAAATGCATCTTTAGCTCTAAGTCTGACTTAGTCTGTCTGAGTTGGACCTAGGGATCTGCATTTTAATAATTCCCTTCTTCTGCAAGATTGAAGAACAAGTCTCAAACCATTTAAACAGCATTACATACCAAGACAGCTCTTCCTACACTACAACATATGTTATTGATTACCACAGAGTATCCTGGAATCCAGGACAATATTACCATCTGGATAAACAGTTTTTCTTTTTCTTTTTTCTTTTTTGTCAGTTGTGGGTCTTGAACCCTGGGCCTGGGCACTGTCCCTGAGCTCTTCAGCTCAAGGATAGTGCTCTACCACTTGGGCCACAACACCACTTCCAGTTTCCTGGTGGTTTATTGGGATAAGAGTCTCTCAGCCTTTCCTACCCAGGCTGGCTTTGAACTGCAATTCTCAGATCTCAGCCCCCTAGTAGCTAGGATTAATTACAGGCATGAGCCACCAGTGCCCAGCATATTTTTTAATTTATCATTAAATGAAAACAACTAGATTCTTGCCAAATTGGAAGAACATGTTTAGGCTTGTTTGATTTTAAAATAAAGGTAAAGGAAATTTAGTTTGGGGTTTCTTATGGGAAATCTTTTTTAAAATTTAATTTAATTAAAAAATTGAGATTAGGTGATTACATAAATTTCACATATTTCAGTATTGTCGGATAGTGATACTTAGTTAAAGTCATAAACACATTTTAACCTTCACAAGGCAAACTGTCATAATCATGGTCTATAAAGTTTGTGAATTCTATGAGCTTTGACAATACAATTATTCCTTCCACATCAGGTGATATTTACATTTCTTTCCTTTTGTTTAGTGTAAGCTGTTCCCTCTTTCCCTCTCATTCCTCCCTTCCCATTGCTGTCTTTGGGTTGTTTAGTTCATTTTCATCTATGACCAGTGCTGCTGATGGGCCCTCTGGTGTATGTTTTCCTGTTTCCCACTGATCCTGTGTCCTCCTCCTTTCTTCTTGTGGGAAGTCTTGTAGATACATCAAATATTGATTTTCGGAAGTGGCGCTGTAGCTCAAGTGGTAGAGCACTCACCTTGAGCTGAAGAGCTGAGGGACAGTGCCCAGGCCCAGAGTTCAAGCCCCACGGCCAACCAAAAAAAAAAAAATTGATTTTCCTCTTCCTTCTCCTCCTTTGCTCCCTAAAAACACCACCACCAACAACAATAATAACAACAAAACCTCCATGCTTTCATTCCTTTATTGTTTATTTAGATAACCTACTCATTGTACAACCATGAATCAATTTGAATATCATATGTAATTAGATTACAAATCTAATCTAAAACTAGGGCAATTAGAAAACTAGTTAGGCATGTTTTTAGAAGGCTGGGTATGTTTTTAGAGACTATTTAGAATAATAAGAAGTTTGAACTTAAAAACAGCAGAATCTCTATTCTTTTTTTTGTGTGTGTGTTTGTGTGTGTGTGAGTCATGGGGCTTGAATTCTGGGCCTGGGCGTTGTCCCTCAGCTCTTCAGCTCCCAGGGAGCTTTCTACCACTTGAGCCACAGTGCTACTTCCAGTTTTCTGGTGGGTAATTGGAGATAAGAGTCTCACAGACTTTCCTGCCCAGGCTGGCTTTGAATCAAGATCCTCAGATCGCAGCTTCCTGAGTAGCTAGGATTACAGGCGTGAGCCACCAATGCCCAGCTGTGACTTGATATTTTTTCTTTTTTTTTTTGGGTCCGGTCGTGGGGCCTGAACTCTGGGCCTGGGCGCTGTCCCTCAGCTCTTCAGCTCAAGGCTAGCACTCTA
>NW_012280981.1:0-1398 GCF_000151885.1 Dipodomys ordii
TGTGTGTGTGTGTGTGTGTGTGTGTGCGTGTGTTTGTGTGTGTATAAAGGTGTTATACAGAGAGGTTAGATTTACAAAAGTAAGGCAATGAATATATTTCTTGTTGAACATTGTTACCCCCTTTCTCATTTTTCTCCCACTTCCCCCCCCCACTTCCTGTCCCTCAAGTTGTAAAGTTCATTTCCAACATAATGTCTTGGGGTATCACTGCTGCACTGGTTTGCCCTTTGTCCTTTGTCTCACCATTTTGTTATTCCCCTTCCCTTTCCCAAATCAGATAAACATATACACAAGATACAGGGTACCAAAATAAAAACAGTGACATTAGGGGATAAACCAAAGGAAAAGAAAAAAGAAATAACTTCACACAGTACATTAAAAACAACCACAGCAAAAATCATCTTCCATTTCATGGAGTTCATTTCAATTAGCATCATTTTATATGGCATTATGTACATAGCTATTAACTTCATGTGATCCTCTGCTAGGACTAGCCTAGACATAAACTAATTATTACAAATGAGGGAAACCATGGAGCCTGTGCTTCTTTGGGTCTTCTTAGTTCACTTCATATGATTTTTTCCCAAGTCTTTCCATTTCCTTACAAATGAGGCAAGGCCATTGTTTCTGATTGAAGCATAGAATTTCGTTGTGTACATATGCCACACTTTCTTGATCCATTCATCTACTGAGGGGCATCTGGGTTGGTTCCATATCTTACATATGATAAGTAATGCTGCAATGAACATGGTTGTTCAGGAAGCTTTAGTGTAGCCATGTTTGTGTTTGTTTGGGTAAATGCCCAAGTGTGGGATTACTGGATCATACTGGTAGTTCTATATTTAGTCTTTTTGAGGAACCTCCATACTACTTTCCAAAGAGGTGGAACAAGTTTACATTCCCACCAACAGTGTAGTAGCATTCCCCTTATCTAGCAGAATCTACTATCATTTGTTTTCTTGATAATGGCCATTCTAACAGGTGAGGTGGAATCTCAGTGTGGTTATGATTTTCATTTCTTTTATGGCCAGAGATGCTGAATGTTTACTCATGTGTCTATTGGTTACTCTTATTTCCTCTTCAGACAAGTTTCTTTTTAATTCTTTAGCCCACTTATTAATAGGGTGGTTGTTTATTCTTTGAAAAATTACTAAAAAAATCCTCTAGCTTTGAGAAAAATCTCAGCTTTGAGGATCATCCTGAGCTCTTAAGAACTCCTGTACCAAATTCTTCAACCTCATTTTTCATTATTCCCTTCCTGGCATGTAGCATTTTAGTAAGACCATGTGCATTTATGGATCTCTGTGGAAGATGCTGAGTAATTTCAAACTCCTGTGCCCTTCTATAGAGTGCTCCTTCTGTCTATGGTACATACCCTTTCTCAGGAGAGACACTCTT
>NW_012280982.1:0-1723 GCF_000151885.1 Dipodomys ordii
GTGGATCTATGGCTCAAGTGATACAGGCTCAGCCTTGATGAAAAAGCTGAGCGGCAGCTCCCAGACCCTGAGTTCATTACTGGCGAAAACTGGCTGGGAGTCACTCAGCGGCGGTCGGAGGATGTGGGACCGGAAGTTCTGTGGAAGTTGTTTTTCTCTGCGGAAGGCGGAGCCGTCCTTCCCGCCCCAGCTCGGGGCGAGTGTGTGCGCGGAGATTAATCACTGTGGAGAAAGTCGTCAAAGTTCAGGAAAGGAAACTGAGGCTCAGACATCCCAGCACGGGGTCTCCGCGGCTTCCAGGCAGCTGGCAACCGTGTCTGAACTCAGGATCCTTTGCTTCACATTGCATGTGCCTCCTGTCTTCTCTTTTCTTTTCTTTGCCGGCCCGGGGCTTGAACTCTGGTCCTGGGCGCTGTCCTCCAGCCTCTTTGTGCTCACAGCTAGCAGCAGTCCACCACTTGAGCCACAGCGCCATTTCTGGCTTTTTCTGTGTCTGTGGTGCTGAGGAATGGAACCCAGGGCCTCATGCATGCGAGGCAAGCGCTCTGCCCCTGAGCCACCTTCCCAGCCCTGTCTTCTTTAGTGTGTGATAGTTCTGGGGCTTGAACTCAGGGTCTGAGCGCTGTCCCTGAGCCTCTGTGCTCAAGACTAGCACTGTACCACTTGAACCATAGCTCCAGGTCTGGCTTTTTCTTTTTTTGTTGTTGTTGTTGTTTTTTAATTTTGTTTTGTTTTGTGTCCGGTCGTGGGGCCTGAACTCTGGGCCTGGGCGCTGTCCTCAGCTCTTCAGCTCAAGGCTAGCGCTCTACCACTTGAGCCACAGCGCCACTTCCAGCCTTTTTCTTTTTGCTTATGTGGTGCTGAGGAATCGAACCCAGGGCCTCATGCATGCAAGGCAAGCGCTCTACCACTGAGCCATCTTCCCATCCCCAAAAAGCAGAGATTTGGGCCTACAATGACCACTCACTCTTCTTCAAGCCAATATCATGTCTCCTCTGAGGACTAAGGCCTGCCGCTCCCTTCCCCTAGCCTTCAGGGCCTCCTCTACCCTCCACCCAGAAAGGTGTTGTTTCGTTTGTCTTTTTTTAGACAGGGTCTGGCTATGTTGTAGTGAACTTGTGGGCTTAAGTAATCTTCCTGCTTTAGCCCCCTGACTTCTGGTTCTATACATACATGCCTGTGCCACCACACCTAACCAGAGTAACTAAAAAAATCTATATATCACACCATTCTTCTGATTAAAACCACATAGTGGCCAGGTACTGGTGGCTCATGCCTGTAATCCTAGCTATTCAGGAGACAGATCTGAGGATTGGGGTACAAAGCCAGCATAGGCAGGAAAGTCTGTGAGACTCTTATCTCCAATTAGTAACAACAACAACAATAACAAAAAGCTGAAAGTGGAGCTGTCACTCAAGTGGTAGAATGCTAACCTTGAGCAAAAAAAAAAAAAAAGGTAAGGGACAGCACCTAGGCCTTAAATTTAAGCCCTAGTAGCAGCACAAATAAATAATTAAGTAAATAAATAAGGTGTTTGGTTTTTTTTTGTTGGTTGTGGAGCCTGAACTCTGGGCCTGGGCGCTGTCCCTCAACTCTTCAGTTCAAGGTTAGCGCTCTACCACTTGAGTCACAGCGCCACTTCTGGCTTTTTCTGCTTATGTGGTGCTGAGGAATTGAACCCAGGGCCTCATGCATGCAAGGCAAGCGCTCTACCACTGAGCCA
>NW_012280983.1:0-4827 GCF_000151885.1 Dipodomys ordii
CTGCCCGGGCTGGCTTTGAACTGCGATCCTCAGATCTCAGCCTCCTGAGTAGCTAGGATTACAGGCTTGAGCCACCAGTGCCTGGCTATATATATATTTATAACCTGAAAACCCTAAAGCATAATTACGTTATAAGTTGGTTTTACAAAAACATGATTGGGAGAATATTTTTGAATGTCTTACTGCATGAACTCTGGACTCAATTTTCAATTGACAGTTTGTAACATTTAAAATAAATGGCTTGATCTGAAACTGTAGCTCAGTGAATGGTAGAGCACTCACATAGCATGTGTTGGCCTTGGATCCCTAGCACTGCAAAATAAAACTAAAAGAATAGCATTAAAATGGGCAATTTAAGGGCCACTTAAAATATAATTAAGAAATGTTTTGTAGCCAAGTGCTGCTGGCTATAATCCTAATTACACAGGAGGCTGAGGTCTAAGGATCATGGTTCAAAACCACTCTGGGCAGGAAGCACTCTTATCTCCAACCAAACACTAAAAACACTGGAAGTGTACCTGTGACTCAAGTGGTAGAACATTAATTAGCTTGGAGTGAAAAAGCTCAGGGACATTGCCCAGGCCCTGAGTTCAAATCCCAGTACTGGCACACACATACAATATTTGCAAAGATGTTTGTAAAGCAGTAGAATGTAAAACTTTATTTTCCCGTTATTTTAATGATATTAAAATATTTTTTTATAAATTCAAAAGTGATGTGTATTTTATTTTCTGTTCTCTGGTCCTGTTCCTGGATCCTGCCAGATTTAGGAACTTTCAGTAGAGATATTGGCTGTTTTATTAAACTCCTACACAATCACCATTTTTTAAAGCAAAGTTTGTAAGATGTAAGCTCTGATCATTTTGAGTACTATGTTCATATTAGTGAGCTGCTTCTACTCATTCCATTATACTTGGAGGCACTCTACAATTTATTGCTACATCGGCTTGATTATGAATTAATAATTACATTTAAATGTTTCTGGCTGGGAATTGTTCATTTTTGAAAGCCAAATGATACCTATTCTGAAGGGAATTATAACAAAGGCACCTTTAGCTTTTATGGCAGAACAAATGCCTTCACGATCCTTTTATAATATGCCTTTATTGTTAGGATCACTACCAAAACAGCTCAGACTATGATTTCATGTTTTATTATAGCACCCATTTTAATTTTTAAAATTCTTTACAAAAGAGGGAATTCATGAACATACCCAAATTAATTTTAAGGGTATTTTAGGGTATAATATTAAAATCCTTTTGATGTTGTTATAATTTGTGGAGGGGAAGGGAAAAAACAAATCGTTTAAATAGGGATACAGGTGGACCCATTGCAACAATGAGACATACAAGTTGTTATGTCAAAAAAGAACTTTACAACTTTAGTGGGGGGGGAGGGTTGGGGGGATAGGGGGAGGATGGGATGAGAAGGGGAAACAAAGGAGGAGGCTACAATGCTCGATAAGAAATGTACTCATTGTCTTGCCCATGTAATTATAACCCCTCTGTACAGTATTTTCACAATAAAAAATAAATTTTAAAAAATGTTAGTAAATAAGCTGAGTATGGCTGCACATGCCTCTGATCTCAGCACTCAGGAGGTAAAGGCAAGAGGACTGAGAAAGTTTGAGGCCAGCCTGGGTTACAGAGTGTACACTGGCTAAAAATGTATGCCAAGAACTCAGTAGTAGAGTGTGTTTGTCTGGCCTATACAAAGTCCTAGATTTGCTTCCTCAACCCAAAAAGAAATTGAACAAGTAAAGCAGCAAAATGTCCCATTTGGGGCTATTCTGTGGGTCTATCTTCCCCATCCGTTTAAAATGGCATTTTCTCATCCTTAGCATTGCTAAGCCACTCCATGGAAGTAGAATATGACTGTCAAGTGAATATAATCCATGTTCAGCACCACATACCATTTCATGAGTCTTTATCCTTAGAAAGAGAGGACATATCAAAGTAGAATACCTCACAAATGCATGTGAGAATTTCCCATAGACTAGATTCCCCCTTCCCCATTTTTGTTTTGGTACTATACAGTGACTCAGATGTAATAAAGCTATGTAACTTGATGAGTAGAAACTCAATTGGTGTTTTCATGTTATGGGCTGGATATATTAGAGGTAACAAGTTTCTTGTCTTTGTATCAAGGTAAACCTTAAAAGGAAGAGAACCTCTTCCATTTTATTTTCTAGATACACTCTTAGAACTTGGCTATATACCCAAACATACCATATAACTTTACATTATTAGCTATATTAATAGCTAAGGAACACAGCTATATCCTAAACATCAAGCTAATATAATTCATATTACCTCTGTTACCTCAGGGAATCCTCATAAGTGTGTTTTAAGGAAGGTAATATTGCCATTTTACAGATAAGAAACCCAGAGAACTGAAGGTTAGTAGCCAAGCTTACCCAGCTAGTTCTCATTCATTCATTGGTGATTCGTGAAGGGCTTGTTAAACAACTGTATATTGGCATTAAAGATACAGAGAGGATCGATGCAATCCTTGCTTCTAAAGAGGCCCTAATATGGGGGCCAGGCATGGTGGCACTTTCCTATAATCCTAGCAACATGGGAAGTGGAGGTAGGAGGATTGTGTTCTGAGGCTAACTTCAGATAAAAGTGAGACCCTGTCTGAAAAAAAATAGTGCAAAGCAAAAAGAACTAGGAGCATGGTTCAAGGGGTAGAGTGCTTACCTAGCAAGCACAAGGCCCTGAAGTAAAACCCCAGTACCATGCTTCCCACCTCCTGACCCCCCCCAAAAAAAAAGAAGAAAGAAGGGAGGAGGAAGACGAGGAGGCAATATGTGCTGCTGTTACAGTCTGGAGTTAATGACTGCCCTGGAGCAGTATATCATTGCAAAGGTAAAGGAACCCAGACTAGAGAGTAGCCAAAATTATTTGACCAAGATTAATGAAATACATAAATGTGAGCAACAATATATTGATGGGAAGAAGTGTCCCAGAAAAGCACTTTTAAAAACAGTATGTAGGACCCTTGGAAAGTACTAATTTACAATTAAGTTCTTTGATGACACAGACCATTGCTCAGAAATTTCTTCCCAGGGAAATCTAAAAATATCATATCGCTTTTTATGATGGATAGTTCCGAAAAGGGTTAAAGTTAGCTTTTCTGGGACACATATTGGGGAAAAAAGCTGACCATGATTTCAAAGAGGTTTTTTAGGACAGAATTCCAATTACAGTGAAGTAATTTCCCTTTCTAGCTTACTAAGCTCTATATCAGACTAATGCAGTTTCAAGATCCATATCCCTTCTCTCCTTATTTCAACAGATATTTTGAATATGAAAATCTTATGTCAAAACTTAGCTGAAGCCTTCATCAGGCTTTTGAAAGGCTAAGTAAGAATTCTGTTTCTAGGAATAAAAAGATTTGGATCAGAAAGATTCTTTGCTGGATGGAGTCCCTTTTTGGTTGGTAGTTCAAGCAGTCTTTAATCATATTTTTGTTGATTATTTATTAGTTTCCCTGGGATATCAAAGACTCGGTAACTTAGACTGTGTTTTCCTTAAGATATTTTATGAATCTGAATCCACAATAAAGAAATAATGTAAATATATTTCCTTTGCCTTATCAGGACTAATTGGGAATTCAAATACCTTTCTCTAGTCAGTGTCCCACATGGAAATAAATGCTAAATGACCCAACTGGCCCAATTGTACCAACCACGCTTTCTGCTGCTAGTAGATAGAGTGCTTTGTCAGTAAATTACAACTGTAGAGAACTAGAACTAATTTAAGTGAAAGGGTAGGCTCCAAGCCAGCTGCTTGGGTAAAGCCCCACTGAACCAAATGGGGTATTGATGAAACTTAATATATGTGTGTTCTAGGCATCATCTTAGAGTATGTGTAATGCAAGCCAATGGTGTTTGTCATTGTGAGTAGTGTGAAGGCAGCCTTCCATCCTCAACTGTGGGGCTGCCAGCTTCAGAGAGCTTTGGTCAATATTGGGCTTGTTATGGGGGAGACAGGTTTTGGTTAATTTCCTAATAGGGGTAAAGGGTATTAAGAAATGTGTTTACTTATATAATGCCTCCTGCCCAAGTGAAATAAGAAGATATTCAGAAACAAATCTGCTAAGTTAAATACAAAGGAAATATAATGCATTCCATGCCTTTGAGGTTAGTATGGTTTGTGGAGTTATAAGATGTATGTACATGAAAATTTTGGAAACAATTCCAGTTGTCTCTTTCCAGCTATGTAGCAGAGACAGCAGACCCCAGTGGCGAAGAGCACACCTCTGGAACCAGAAGTAGACTTCAAAACCCTCACTGTCACTTATAGGCAAGAGAACCATGCAGCAAGTGATTAGCCACTCTCAGTTTATGTTACTGTTTGAAGATAAAGCAATACCTGAACCTGAGTAGACACTTAACAAATGGAGGTTCCCAGTTCCCACCCTTGAAATCCATGTCCAGACTTGATGCATTGAGTATGTGGAAGCTAATTTAGGTTTCTGAGTGGTAATAGTGTCATGGTTTATAACTACTGATAATAGCACCAAAACACTCTACTGAAACACAGACCTCGAATGTGAATAATCCTGCCTTTTCTCTCATTAATCATTCAAACTCTTTTATTTGATATCTACCTAGCACTTACAGACTTGAGAACTTGAGCTGTGATGGTTTGTAATTGTTTGTACATTTGTTTTTTTTTTCTACTTCGAGGATAAATTTCCTTCATACTTCCAAAGTATGTTCAATGGAACAGTGGTTCTATGAGCTAATCCAGTGTCATTTGGGCAATAGAGAGTGTTCTATATCCTCTCCTTGCAAATTCATGAAACTTTTTTTTTTTT
>NW_012280984.1:0-4950 GCF_000151885.1 Dipodomys ordii
TCTACCACTGAGCCACCTTCCCAGCCACTCTTTCTTTCTTTCTTTCTTTCTTTCTTTCTTTCTTTCTTTCTTTCTTTCTTTCTTTCTTTCTTTCTTTCTTTCTTTCTTTCATTCTTTCTTCCTCTCTCTCTTTCCCTCTGTACGTGTGTGCGCGCGCGCGCGCGGTCCTGGTTTTGAACTCAGATCCTGGATGCTATCCCTGAGCTTTGCCTCCTGAGTAGCTTGGATTACAGGTATGAACCCCTGGCATCTGGATCACATGGGTTTTAACATCAATACTAACATGGTTCTAGGATTGATGGATAGAGTCTCCAACCCTCAATGTTCACCTCCACGCTGTTCTGTCACTAGAGGAAGTAGCAAAAATGTTGAAGAGGCATTGAATGAATGAAATGACTATGAATTAGTCTGTCATTCCCCTTCTCTCTCACTCACTCACTCACAGGCACACAACTCCCCCAGCCCCAGCCCCAGCCCCAGCCCCAGCCCCAGCCCCAGCCCCAGCCCCAGCCGATGGTACCTAGAGCTCTATGAGAATCAGTGGCCTCCTAAGGAAATGACTGTTAAGAAGGGGGGGGGGGAAGCTGCCTAAATTAAACAGAAGTAACTAAATTCTACACAGATCTGGAGTTCTCTGACGACAGTGGCCACCAGCAGCCTAACACAGAAAGCCAATGGGGGTGCAGACTAAGTTCTCCTCCCTCCAAATCTAATTTTTCTGCAGTTCACATTCACGAGGGAGTCTGGGAGCGCTGTGCTGAGCCAGGACAGCCTGTCTGATGGATTAGCTTGTCGAAGGAACAGCCAGGCTGAAGGCAGAGTGGAGCTCATTCTCCTTACTGGGTCCTTTCAGAGTTTTATTAGACTTCCTTTTTTTTTTTTTTTCCTTTCGTCTGGCTAAGTACCTTCTTCAAAACTCTCACTAATGATTAAAAAATAAAGGAAAAATAAAAGCTGATTAGTGGAGTTTGAGGAGAGCTAGATGGTGATGAAGTGGTTCGGGAACAGAAGCTTAAGGAGCTGCAGTTTTTAAGGCTGGAGGAAAGAACCTGAAATGGAATCAAATAATGATGCTGAAGTGTCAGGCACTTACTAATCAACTGACAGAGACAGATGCTTCCTAAACCAGACCCAGCATTGAGCAGGGTGTCTCAGCTTTGCCCCAAAGCAATGAAGAACAAGACTTGAAGAAATAAGCACACAGTGAGGTAGGAGGGATTTAAGGTAGACCTAAGAAAGGACTTCCTGAAACCCAAACTAGCTTATTGAAGAATAGAAATCTCAGGGGGTTGAGAAGGAAAAAAGTATGGCCTGGGCCGTACAGTTTTATTGGTGCTTCAGGGTTGATTCTTGTTTATACATTATCTACCAGTAACATTTAGTGACCCAGAGGGAGCCAGTGGTGGTGGTTGGGTGGGGAGGGGTGTTGAGAGCTTTGTAGATGGGGAGTTGTGTTTGCTCTTTGAGGATGGAGAATGACCAAAACATCCCCACCAACAAGAGCAGTAGAAACGAGGTACTTGTAAACCTAGCACCAACAACAGAATGAATGAATGCTGATCACATTTGAAAGCTGAGAGGGTGGGGATGTGCTCCAGGAAGCAACAGTACTGCTTGGTAAACAGCTTCTGGTATATGGAAGTTTATAAAATTCAGGCAGAGAGCCCATAATCCTAGCTACTAAGGAAGCTGAGATCTGAGGATCCAGGTTCAAAGCCAGCCTGGGCAGGAAAGTCTGAGATTCTTATTTCCAATTAATCACAGAAAAAGCCAGAAGTGGTGCTTTGGCTCAAGTGGTAGAGTGCTAGCCTTGAGCAAAAGTTGCTCAGGGACAGCGCATAGGCTCTGAGTTCAAGCTCCAGGACCGGCAAAAAAAAAAAAAAAAAAAAGAAAGTAAGTCAGGCAGAGAAGCATTTTAGCTCCTGATAAGATAGAAGCAGTAAGGTGTTTTGTTTGTTTGTATATTTGCTGGTAGTGGGGCTTGAACTCAGGGCTTCCTTTAGCTTTTTCACTCAAGGCTCAGTGCTCTACCACTTGAGCCACACCAACACTTGTAGTTTTTGTTTGTTTGTTTCCTGGTTATTTGGAGAGAAGAGTTTTGTGGTCTTCATTTTGAAGGTGATATTTGTTAAAAGAGGAAAGGAAATAGCGGAGGGCTCCTTCACAGTCCTTGTATATCACTTTGCCATGTGAATTTATTTGGGAGCACTTACCTCCAGTTGAATGTTAGCCTGCTAAATTATTAATAGCCTGTCTCCCCATATTACCATTGCACTATAAACTCAATGAGGCCAGGGGTCCTATTTGTCTCTGTTGAAGTCTTGGCAGTCAGTCAGTATAGACTATATCATGCCACAGTAGTCCATAAATATTTATTGAATGGATAAATAAAATAAACCAGGAATGAAGGATGAAGCTATAGACTCCAGGTCAAAGTCCTGAGCTCTTCATCCAGAGGAACCAGGATGTGTATGTAGCTAGGCTAATTAAGAATGCCTTCTATGCTGGGTGCTGGTGGCTCACTCCTGTAATCCTAGCAACTTAGGAGGCTGAGGTCTATGGATCACAGTTCAAAGCCAGCCCAGGCAGAAAAGTCTGTAAGACTCTTTTTTTTTTTGGGTCCGGTCGTGGGGCCTGAACTCTGGGCCTGGGCGCTGTCCCTCAGCTCTTCAGCTCAAGGCTAGCACTCTACCACTTGAGCCACAGCGCCACTTTTGGCTTTTTTCTTTTTGCTTATGTGGTGCTGAGGAATGAACCCAGGGCCTCAGGCATGCAAGGCAAGCGCTCTACCACTGAGCCACCTTCCCAGCCTCTGTAAGCTCTTATCTGCAATTAACCACCAGAAAACTGGAAGTGGCACTGTGGCTCAAGTGGCAGAATGCTAGCCTTGAGCTGAAGAGCTCAGGGACAGTGCCCAGGCCCAGAGTTCAGGCCCCATGACCAGACCCCCCAAAAAAAGAAGGGGTACAATGTAAATGGGAATGGAGAGGGGGTGGAGGACTGTTCAAGAAACAGATATCAGGCCCCAGATTCTGCAGCCACAGGTGCTACAGCAACAGTGTGGACAGCTGGGTCAGCCACAGCTCTTTTGGCCTCTTAGAAACATGTTAAAAAAAGCTGGCTTTGGAGAATTAAAATTAATACTATTAATTCAATTTGCTAAAAATCAACACTATTAATAGTGGTTAAAAACCAAGCTTAAAATTAATTTAATTGAGCCTGGTGCTAGTGACACACACCTGTAATGCTAGCTACTCAGGAGGCTGAGAGCTAAGGATGGTGGTTTGAAGCCAGCAGGGTGTGGGAAAGGCTATGAGATTCTTATCTCCAATAAACTACTCAGAAAAAGCCAGAAGTGACTTTGTGGATCAAAGTGGGTAGAGCACTAGTCTTGAGTAAAAGAAGCTCAGGGACAGTGCCCAGGCCCCGAGTTCAAGCCCTAGGACTGGCAAAAAATAATAATAAAAAAAATTGCTGGTGCCGGTGGCTCACGCCTGTAATTTTAGCAACTCAGGAAGCTGAGATCTGAGAATCGCGGTTCAAAGCCAGCCCGGGCAGGAAAGTCCGTGAGACTCTGATCGCCATCACCAGAAACTCAGAAGTGGCGTTTTGGCTCAAGTGGTAGAGCGCTAGCCTTGAGCTGAGGAACAGCGCCCAGGCCCAGAGTTCAAGCCCCACAACCAACCAAAAAAAAAACAAAAACAAAAAAAAGAATTAGGTTATAAAGGAGAGAGGGTTGGCTACCTTTCGGGGTAAGGTTAGGTAATGAAGAAATAGCAATTTGTTGGGGTTTTCGGGATATAGGTGGGTTTTCTTGGGCCAGAGCCTTTCCCTCTCCCCTTTACAGGGAATAAGATTGCCACCACGGATGGGTGGTTAACTATTGCTCTGCTCTGCGGGTTAGGGTGTGTACAGTATCTCAGACTACGTCTCAGGTGTTCCCAGCCTAGCCAGGGGGTGCGTAACCCTACCTCAATTCCTTGTGCACCTCTGACCCATCTCCATGCATTCAAGGGAATTCTTTCTGGTGCTGACTGAAACCTCTTGGAAGGAAGATCAAACAGCAGAACTTGTCCTCACAGCCAGAGACCCCAGGGGGGCGGTGCTTTGGGCGAAGTTAGTTGGGTTTAAATAAAGCTTTTCCCCTGATGTTCCCAGATTGCGCAATCCTGCTCAGGGTGACACCCACCGCCATCTCAGCTCCGGCGGAGTTCGGAGCAGTAGGCCCAGGACCGCCAGGATTCGAACCTTCCGCCACCACCCCACTAGGCGGAGGCCACTCCAGTTAAGCGAAAGCTAGTAGCCCGGCCGCCACCCCCGCCGCAGCCCGCCCCGGGGTGGGCGTGGCCGGCCTGCGACCTCCCTAGGTAGGCCGGGCGTCCTAGCCCCGCCCCCGCGCAGAGCCGAGAGCTGCGCTGCGCGGCCCCGCCCCCACGGCCCCGCCCACCGCAGCTCCCTGCAGCTCCTCCCCTCTCTCATTGGTTGCGGCGTAGACCCGCCCCTCTAACCAATGGCTGCGACCGCGGCTCGGCCGTCCGTGTCCTGAGTGGCCAGCGACCAGCAGAGTGGCGGAGAGCTGTCCAATGGGGAGAGGCGTCTCGATGAATGGCTGGCCCGGGTGGGGAAAGCAGGAGGCGGCGATCCCGGCGGAGGGGGGCCGTTCGCCAGCTCGGAGGCAGAAAGTGCCACGACTCCACACGCGCGCACGCAGCCAGCGAGCGGCCGGAGCGGACGGCGGACGGGGCGGACGGCGTCGGGGTCGCGGGAACTGCAGCTGCTTCGGGGCGGCTTCTCGGCGGAGGCTCGGCCGGCTCCTCTCTTGCGGTTCCGCGGCGGCGGCATCTCCTGCCCTCTCGCTCTCCCTCTCGCATCTCCGGCTGCAGGTAAAAAACTTGGCCGGGCCCTGCAGCGGCGGTGGCGGCGCGCGGACCAGGCCGTCGGGGCGCCCGG
>NW_012280985.1:0-1812 GCF_000151885.1 Dipodomys ordii
AAAAATTATACTAACTGAAGTAAGAAACATAGGTCCCATGGTTTCCCTTATTTGCAATAACTAGTATATGTCTGAGACAAGCAGAAAAGGTCAGATAAGTTGATGTTAGGTGAAATGAACCCCAAGATAAGGACTCAAATGTTTTCTTCTTTCTTGCTAGTGTTTCTAACATATTTATAAGATATTTCTTTGTTGCTTTGTATGTCCTTCCCCCACAGTATAACCCCTATTTTCACTGTATTTGATGTTGGTATAATTTGTGGAGGGGAAGGGAAAAAACAAATTCTTTAAATAGGGATACAGGTGGACCCATTGCAACAATGAGATGTACAAGTCATTATGTGGAAAAACGAACTTTACAACTTCGGTGCGCGGTGGGGGCGGGGGTGGTTGGGAAGGGATGGGAAGGGGAAACAAAGGAGGAGGCTCCAATGCTTGACAAGAAATGTACTCATTGCCTTGCTCTAGTAATTATAATCCCTCCGTACAGTATTTTCACAATAAAAAAATAAAGAAAAATAAATAAAATTAAATTTTAAAAAAAGACCCTAGAAAAAAGTCAATAGGCACAATGACTAAGCCCTTTTGTGTGAAGGACAAACATATACTTCTTGTTCCACATTGTCACCTCTGCACTTTTTTTGTGAACAAATCATGGGCCTCTCCTCACCCTTGTGACCTTACCTGTCATTGTCTTCAAATAGCATTAGAATTTTTCCATAATACTAGGTGACATTCCTTCATCCATTCATTCTTCACACACTTCAGGCATGAATATGGGTAAGCATTTGGGTTGTGGGGAGAATTTAGAAGTGTGTAAATGGTGAGTTTCTTCAGAAAAGGGTCCTCATTCTCAGTAAATTATTATCACAAACAGAGACATAAGATAAGAGGTGCTAAGATAAGAGGTGCCCGTGATGGTAGACACTGAGTTTGCTAGCATAGATCCATAGACTCTTGAGTTTGAAAGGGAGAGTGCATGACTTGCCAGTCAAAGACCAGATGAAAACAGCATTAGAAAAGGTAATTAGCAAGACTCCACATACAGCTCCCCTATGACCCAGCAATGCCACTTTTGGGCATTTACCCGAATGATCACAAACAAGACCATATTAAAGCTACCAGCACAACTGTTTACTGCAGCATTATTTACCATAGCTAAGATGTGTGGAATCAACCCAGATGCCCCTCAGAAAAGGGAATTAGCTTACACCACTGAGCTTTGAGGACATGCACTTTTGATGGTCAACTAGATATATTACAGCATAACCAGATAGAGGAATCAGGAGACAGGCCAGTTACAAATTTGGTAGATTATTTAGTCAAATATCCACCACCATACCTGAAAAGAGTTGTATCATGTTCCTAAACAGTAACATCAGACAAATTTGTGTCTCACTTCTGACAATAAAATAGGAAAGACAAAAAAACTTGTACTGGAACAAAAATAGACCTGAAGGCCAATGGAACAAACTAGATCCAGAAATAAAACCATATCCCTACTGCTGTCTAATATCTGGCAAGGAAGCCAAAAATATGTTGGAAAAAAAGTCTCTCCAACAAATGATGTTGGGAAAACTGGATATCTAAGAGCCATTATATGATTCCATCATGGACACTTTTTGCCACAGTCATTGTACAAGGATGACACAGTAGAACACAGCTGCAATCAACTAACTCATTGCAGATTAATAGAAGGATCAAGATTTACCATAGCTAAGATATGGAACCAACTCAGATGCCCCTCAGTAGATCAATGGATCAAGAAAATGTGGTGTGTGTGTGTGTGTGTGTGTGTGTGTGTGTGTGTGT
>NW_012280986.1:0-2949 GCF_000151885.1 Dipodomys ordii
AAAAAAAAAAAAAAAAACAGTTGGCCTTAGACTGACCACTGTGAAACTGTGAGTCAAAATAAACCTTTCCTCCTTTCCAATTGTTTCTCCCGGGTATTTAAGACATTAAAGAAAAACTGACTGATGCCGAGTGACTCATTAGGTTTAAAAGAACTGCCAGAGGATTCATCAGCAGAAACCTTGAAGAATATCAAATGCTAAGATGAAATCCACAGCAATGCAAGAAGAAAACTTGAAAAACTCGGAATATTATACCTGACAATATTATCTTTTAAGAAGAAAGATGAAGGCTTTTACAGACAAAAGTTGAGGACCATTGGTTATGAAGGAGAGTTTAACTGGGTACAGTATTCTTGGTTGATAGTTGTTGGTCTTTAGGGCATGGCATACATCATTCCAGACTCTCCTTGCTTTAATTGTCTCTGCTGAGAAATCTGAGATGATTCTAATTGGTTTCCCTTTAGGTGATTGATCTTTTCTCCTTGACAGCTTTAAGGATCCTTTCCTTGGTCTGAATTGATCCTGTGCAGATTATAACGTGATAGTGGGATGTCCTGTTCTGGTCTGGTCTATTTGGGTTTCTAAAAATTTCTTGTATCTGAATAGGCCTATCTTTTTGCATGTTTGGGAAGTTCTCTGCTAGGATCCTGTTAAACAAATTTCCTAGACCATTAACTTCTGTTTCTAGGTGCTCCTCTATACCCATTATCCTCAGATTAGGCCTTCTGATGGTGTCTACCAAATATTGAAGAGATCTATCATATTTCTTGGCTTTGTCTTGGATAGTTATATGTTCTTTCTCTATAATATCTAGGCTGTCTTCAATTCCCGAGTGTCTGAGACAAGCAGAAAAGGTCAGATAAGATGATGTTAGGTGAAATGAATCCCAAGATAAGGACACTAGTGGTTTTTTTCTTCTTGCTATTGTTTCTAACATATTTATAATAAGGTGATTGTCTTGTTGGTTTGTATGTCCCTCCCCCACGGTATAACCCCTGTTTTCACTGTATTTGATGTTGGTATAATTTGGTGAGGGGAAGGGAAAAAAACAAATTGTTTAAATAGGGATACAGGTGGACTCATTGCAAAAACGAGATGTACAAAATGCTATGTTGAAAATGAACTTTACAACTTTGGTGGCAGTGGGGGGGGTGGAGGGAGGATGTAGTCATGGAGATGGGAGGGCAGGGATGGTAGGAGAAAAACAAAGGAGGAGGCAACAATGCTTGATAAGAAATGTACTTATTACGTTGCTCATGTAATTATAACCTGTCACGACCGCCTTGACCCGCAAGGATGACGCGACAACAGGTTCTTCTCTCAGGCGGTTTATTCAGGACCTTGTTTACAGCTTCTTTTCTCCTACTTCTCTCCTGCCGGCTTCTTCCTGCTTCTTCCTGTTTCTCCTGCTTCTCCTTCCCATCCGCCCCCGCGCTCCGGTTATAAGCCTCCTGGATGGCCAATCCTGAAGCGCCACGTGGCATATACTGATAGGGCTGCAAACACGGAAGCAAACTAGGAGCCAAGTCATAGCCATATAAGGAGTTGTTTTTTACAGAGAGCACTCGTCCCCGGGAAGACGGAAGGCGGGAGCCAGCGCCATCTTAGGTCGCAGCCGCACCACGCGGCCCCGCCATTTTAGCTACAATGTTGCTTTTGCAGCGGTCTTTGGTCGCAGCTCCCGCAGCTCTCCACAATAACCCCTCTGTTTGGTATTTTCACAATAAATAAACTTATTTTTTACAAGTTGAGGAATGTTCACAGTGAAATCAGCTTCACATGAAGGGCTAAAGGGAATTCTTCAAATTGAAACAAAAGAAAATTAACAAACAAATCAAATACACAGGAAAGTATAAATCTCACTTGTAAAAAATAAACCTATAGACAAATACAGAATTATATGATACAGTATGATGCATAACCATCTTAAGTTCAAATAGAACAATTAATAAAAATAAAGATTGGAAATAACTACAACCGCAAATATTGGTTAATGGATACACAACATTAAAGAAGTAACTCCTGATATCATTAGCATAGTTTTGGGGAGGTACTAAAAAAGTAAAGAGCATCTGTATGCAATCAAAGTTAAGATAATATCAGCTCAAAATAGATGTGTAACAATAATGTTAGACAGTGCTCATAATAGTCATAAATAAGAAACTATAACCAATACAAAAATAAAGAGGGAGAGTCAAAGTATATTACCACCAAAAAGAAATCAACCTACAAAGCAGACAGATAACAGCTTTCAAGATGGCAGTTGTAAGTCCTTACCTATGAGTAATCCATTCAAATGTAAATGAGTGAAATGCAATAGATATGAAAATGACTAAATAGAAATAAAAACCAATATCCAGCTCTATGATATGTACATGATATCCATTTATTAAAGGGATGGGAAAAGATATTCCATATAAATGGTAACTGGAGAGAGGAGAAGTAGAACTATGTTGGATGACAGAGTTGAGGAGAAATAAGATCAAACAAATCAAGAAGAAATAAAATTGATCAAAATTCAATCATGTACATATATAAAGAAACTATTATTGGAAGGGAAAAACTGGGAGAGAGTGAGGGAAGGGGTGACGTTGTACCAAAAAAAAGTACCATTTACTTGGCTTATGTAACTGTAATCCCTCTGTACAAAGAGACACTATTAGTTGGGCACCAGTGGCTTATGCCTATAATTTTAACCACTCAGGAAACAGATTGCAACTCAAAGCCAGCCAAGGCAGAAAAGTCCATGAGATTCTTATCTCTAATTAACCACCAAAGAGCCAGAGTGGAGTCAAGTACTAGCCTTGAGTGAAAAGCTAAGGGATTGTGTCCAGTACCTACCTGTGCACAAAGAGAGGGGGGGAGGAGAAGAGAGAGAGAAGAGAAGAGAAGAGAAGAGAAGAGAAGAGAAGAGAAGAGAAGAGAAGAGAAGAGAAGGGAAGGGAAGGG
>NW_012280987.1:0-1449 GCF_000151885.1 Dipodomys ordii
CTGGCTTTTTTTCTTTTTGCTTATGTGGTGCTGAGGAATTGAACCCAGGGCCTCAGGCATGCAAGGCAAGCGCTCTACCACTGAGCCACCTTCCCTTAAGAGGAAAATTCCTCTTAAGGATACATATATATGGCTGTTGGGTCTTGAGCAAGCAAACACTTAAGAAGGTCCATGGTGCATCAGAGGCAGATGTGCTCAGAGAACTGTAGGAGCTACAATCCTTTGGTCCCATTTCACTGGAGCTGTGGCTCAGAGTAGGGTGTAAGGTGGAAGTCTGGAAAACCATACAAGAGCAGTGGTTCCTTCAGAGAGATCATGGGCCTGGTGAAGTCTGGCCTCTCTCTGCAGAGTGTCAAGTCTGGAGGATAGCACTGAAAAGAGATGCCAATTGCACAGTCCCCCCATTTTACTGAGGCATGGAGGAAGGGAAGGACTTCGCAAGTTCATCCAGCAAGGCAGAGCTGGCAGTAGAACCTGGACTCAAAGCTCCCCATGTCCTAACCAAGAGGGAAGAGGAGGATATGGGTTATTCTGGAGCCGGGAGGAGGGGGGCCCTCTGGGATGGAGAAGAATGGCTAGCCCTGGACCGCTGAGGGTCTGACTGTGCCTGTCCTCTTTAGGGGCACCCACCCGTGATGTCCTCCTGGTCTCTGCCATCATCACCGTCAGCCTTAGCGTCACTGTCGTCCTCTGCGGCCTCTGCCACTGGTGTCAGCGTAAACTGGTGAGGCGCCTGTGGGTCCCTGTAGGGGGTTGGGGGAGGGTGGCCCTGCACCCCTCCCTCCACAACTCCAGACATGTGCTTAGCTCCAGCTTGTGCAGATAGCCCACCTGCCCACACAGACACAGCTCCGTGGAAATTCATGCCACATGCACACATGCACAGTGCACAGTGTGTGAATGTCAAAGCAAGCAGCGTGAATTCTAACTGAGCCCCCTTGCCAGGGCATCCTGTGTGTGCCTGCGTCTTGGTCCCATACGTCTCTTTTTTACCTATAGAAGCACAAACGTGGGGACACATTTGCGGACACACTTAAACCGTTAAGGCTCGAAACTACACACGTGCGCGCATGCATGCAAGGACACGCGCGTGCGCACGCGCGCCCCACCGCCCACATAAAGAGCCCCAAACTCACAGGAGCCGAGACTGGAAATTGAGGCCCCTCCGACCCCTGCGCCCCGCCCCGCCCCGCCCCTCTCCTCTCACGCCCCGCCCCCGGTGGGCGTGGCCGAGTGGCATCTTGTAGCCAATGAGGAGGCGACGCCCTCACCTCCCCACTCCCAACAGCACATCCATCCCGGTTCTCCCGGGTTTGTACAAGCACAAACGGCTTCTTTTCATTTTTAACGAGGGAGAGCCCCTGACTGACTTCAGGGAACCCTAGGGGTTCCAGGGAGCAGGCTTTGAGAACCGCAGACAGCCACCTCTGTAGTGGGTGTGAATGGCGA
>NW_012280988.1:0-1476 GCF_000151885.1 Dipodomys ordii
CTCTTCAGCTCAAGGCTAGTGCTCTACCACTTGAGCCACAGCGCCACTTCTGGCTTTTTTCTTTTTGCTTATGTGGTGCTGAGGAATCGAACCCAGGGACTCAGGCATGCAAAGCAAGCGCTCTACTACTGAGCCACCTCCCAGCCCTTAGTCATATATTATTATCTTATTTATATTTACTTATATTTAACTGACATAGTGTCTCACTATGTAGCTCAGGCTGCCTTGAATTTACAATTCCCTCACATCAGCCTCCTCATTGCTACAATACAGGCCTTAACCATCACATCTGGCTATCTGAGGAGACATTTTGTGAATAAACACTGTAACATATTCAAATGGTATATTAAAAACTTACATTGAAATAAGCCTTATTACCCTAATGGCCCAGGAGATGAGTATGTGTGCGTGTGTGTGCGTGCATGTATATGTGTGTGTGTGTGTGTGTGTGTGTGTGTGTGTGTAGTGTGTGCAGTGTATAATGAAATCACAGAATGAGGAGCTGATAACAACATTATACTGTAGTGGTCAAAAGTATTTGGGATTCATTATTTCATTTGCTTTGAATACCCATCACAAAGCAAAATCCATGCTTTTCTTCCACCACTCCTATCTCCATCCTGACCATACAATGTACCCTTGGATGTGACTGGATCTCACAGTAGTTGAGGGCAGAGTTAGTTTTCATACCTCTCCCCTGGGCCTTAACTTCTTCCACCTCTGAGTTAACCTTGACATGCTGGCTCCACACTTCCTTTCTGTCAAAGACCAACAACACTGAGGAAATCACTTTATCTCACTGTGATAGAATTCAGGCAGATGAGTTCATCTTGAGGCAATTGAATGAAATAAGAAGGCAGAGCCACCTGGAGTAATTGCAACGGAATTAAAATGTTTGGGCATTTAGCCTCACATCTCATAAGGGATCTGAGCTGACTGGCTTGAGGTGTGTTAGTGTGGAGAGAATGATTTGGAAGAATTCGGCTAAATCTTGGCTTTGTGCAATGCCTTTGAACGCTTCTTGGGCATGCCAGCTATTTGGTAAGACATGTTGTATTTGCTTTTCTACTTACATTGCATAACCACTTTGAAGCAGAAAGAAAAAAAACTGCATGACTTAAAATGATGATTAAAAAGCCTTTTAAATTATTACTGATTTGTGCCATCCACCAACATTTTTTTTCTTCTGGGAGGCCACGAAAATATCAATAGGAAAGAAGAATGGTAAAGAAAAAAAATCCTCAGGGCAATTTATACAGCTTTTGTTTTCCCTTTAGGAAATGATGCCACATCAATTGTCAACTGTCTTCATATTTTGGGTCAGACATTGGATGCCAGGTAAAAGGACACATTTGTATCGAAATCAATTAATGTAATACTGATAGATAATTTCTTTCAAGTACCCAATATGTTGAGTCTGTGGGTTGTAATCAAAGGGGGGGGGAGGGGGGAAGGAGAAGGATTGGGATGGGGGGG
>NW_012280989.1:0-1522 GCF_000151885.1 Dipodomys ordii
CGCTAGCCTTGAGCTGAAGAGCTGAGGGACAGCGCCCAGGCCCAGAGTTCAGGCCCCACGACCGGACCCAAAAAAAAAAAAAAGAAAAGAAAAGAAACATGAGAGAAAGTGGTTGTGAGATAGGCAAAAATTTTCAGGATACCAGAAAAATAAGTAGCCGGGCCCCGGTGGCTCACTCCTGTAATTCTAGCTACTCAAGAGGCTGAGATCTGAGGATCGCAGTTCAAAGCCAGCCCTGGCAGGAAAGTCCATGAGACTCTTATCTCCAATAAACCACTCGAAAACCGGAAGTGGCACTGTGTCTCAAGCGGTAGAGAGCTTGCCTTGAGCTGAAGAGCGCAGGGACAACGCCCAAGCCCAGAGTTCAAGCCCCACGACAGACCAAAATGAAAAATAAGTTGATATTTATCAAAACTTAGCTCTTCAAAAGACACAATTAAGAAAATGAAAAGGCAACTTACAAACTGTGAGAATATATTCACAATGTATGAATCAGATAAAGGACCTGTATCCAGATTATATAAAGAACATTTATATAAAAATGTTGTCAAATTAGTACAGCTAAGATAGGAAAAAATGTGTGCAGGATGGAGGTTCCTCAAATAACTAAAAGTATAACTACCATAAAATCTAGCTACAGCACTCCTGGGCATATATCTGAAGTTGGCATACATAAGAGGCAGCTGCACTCATACTTGTTATGGTACTATTCACCAATAGCCAAAATATGGAATCAGCCTAGATGCCTGTCAACAAATAAATTGACAAAGTCAATGCAGCAATATATACTCGAGTATTATATAGCCATAAACAATAAAATCATGTCATTTGTGAGAAAGCTGATGGAACTTGAGAGATCATCATTTAAGCAAAGTAAACCAGACATAAAAGACAAATATCATGTGTTTTATTGTCATATATGGAAACTAAAAAATAAATGACTTGAAAGTAGTAGAGAGACAACTAAGGAAGGGTAAAGGGACTGGGGGATGGAGAAAAGAGAAGATATGAGGGGTTAGTAGAGGAAGAGAGACACCAAAGCATAATATGGGCATGCATGGAAATACCACAGTACAAACTATTAATGTATAGAATTACTATGCATTAATATTTATAATACAATTTCTGTGGTGATTCTAAACCACTATACATTCTCATATCCTGCATCCCCAATGCAGTCTATATAATTTGTAACATTCAAAAAATGAGTAAGTCATCCTGGTGCCAGTAGCTCCTGCCTGTAATCCTAGCTACCCAGGAGGCTGAGATGTAAGGATTACAGTTCAAAGCCAGCCTGGGAAACAAAGCCTATGAAACTCTTATCTCCAATTAACACCCCCCCCCCCAAAAAAAGAGCAAGAAGTGTAGCTGTGGCTTAAGTAGTAGAGCATTAGCCTTGAGCAAAAATGCTCAGAGACAGTGGCTAGGCCCTTTTTTCAAGTCCCAGAACTGGCACACACAAAAAAAGATAAGCCACAGGGCCGGGAAGGTTGCTCAGTGGTAGAGTGCTTGCCTTGCATGC
>NW_012280990.1:0-2124 GCF_000151885.1 Dipodomys ordii
GTGCTGTGGCTCAAGTGGTAGAGCACTAGCCTTGAGCTGAAGAGCTGAGGGACAGCGCCCAGGCCCAGAGTTCAGACTCCACGACCGGACCCAAAAAAAAAAAAAAAAAAAGCTCACTAAGTAAAAAAAAAAGAAAAATTATAATAGTTACATTTAAAATGATTATTTAAAATGTTAAATGGCATTCTTAACTGGTAAGACACTAGGGCTTTTCCATTAAAATCAGGAGCGTAAGAATGGGACTCCTAATATCACAGTTATTATTGAAGGTTGCTTAAATATTTAGTTTAGTAATTACAATAAGAGAAAAAATAAGTCATTGATATCTATTTTGAGAAAAGTGAAAATCGGATCTTTGGTTCAATACATGGTAAGTTAAGATTATGCCAGGTGTTTCTAGAACTGAACGGATAGAACTGGAAGTGAATTCAGTACCTGAGAGAACACAAGATTAATAGATAGATGACAAAGTTAATGTAGCATGTGAGTGAAGACTGCAGGTTCTGGATCCGCATGACTTGTGTTGTGATCCCAGCTTTGCTAGTCATTAGCTGAGTGGCAGGTTATCTAGTCCTGGCCAAAAATCTAGCTTAGACAAAATACTGAGTTTTTCTGTTCTGTACCCCAGGCTGCTTTAGTATTTGGTATCCCTAATTTTCAACCTCTGAAGTGTTGGGATAAAGACCAGTGTCACGATATTTGACCTTTCCATTTTCCCATAGGTAGACTGAATTACATACATAAAATGAGTAAATATATTTAAACTGCTTAGAATAGTGTCTGATAATCTGTTGTGAGTTATTATTTAGCTGTCACAATATATTTTAAGCAATAATTGTCTATGTTTAGAAGTCAAAAAATATCCTATCGCAGATGCAACAAGGACTATGAAATTCTTTGGAATAAATTTTATAAGCATGACATGGGACCCAATATAAAGAGGTCAATAAAATATCACCAAATGACAAAACAAGATCGGAATGAATAGAAAGATGCAAAGACTAATACCTTAAAGATGTCAGTTCTCCAAAAACTGAACGCATACAACTCAAAGGTATTAAATAATAATCAGGTGAGTTAATTTAATTAGTGTTAATTAGAGTATGAGTAAATTAGTCTGAAATTAGCAAAAAGAAAATACTTAAAAGGAACACTGTGAGGTTAAAATGGTCTTACATGATTTCCAAAATACTGTGAAGCTGTAGTTACATCTATATATCATCAAATACTAACAAATAGCTCATCAGAATATACTGAAAGTTCAGAAATAGATCAGAGCATATAGGAAAATTTACCATAAAACAAATTTTTTTTGTTGTTGTTCGGTAGGATTTGATAACTGGTGCTGGCACAACTGGTTATCCATCTGGAAGAATAAGAAATTGGACCCATATCTCTCAGTATATTCAAAAATAAATTCAGATGGATTAAAGACAAATGTAAAAAATAAAGCACTAAGAATTCTAGAAGTTAATTTGGGAGACTGAATAGCACAGGCATGATGAACCACGAACAGCAGAAAGCTCCAAACAGTGACTTAAGCCCCTAAGTGAATTATTGTCTCAACAAATAATTCCAAAAGTAGACTGCACAGAGATCTGAAGATGCCATCCAGGACCCAGGCTCCTTCTATCTTTTTTTGCTCTGCCATCCTGAGCATGTGGCTTTTGTCCTGTGGATCCCCAGGTGGCGGCTGTACTTTCATATTCCTGTGGAAATAAGAATGAACACAGGTGAGAAGGGCTATTTCTTTTCACTCCCACGAGACTTCTTCCTACAACTTTTTCTTTTCTTTTTCCAGAACTGTGTTTCATGGCCATTCTTAGCTGCAGGAGAAGAGGAAATGTATACTATTTTCGCTTTCCAGTCTCTCTAACAGAAGGCAGCAAGGAGAGAGGGGCTAGAAAAGCATTCAGCCTGGTCCTAGGAATATATATGTACCCTAAGAGTAAGGACATCATTTCAATAGGAACAGAACGCTCAGAAGAAAAGATAAGCTTAACTGTTTATTTTGATTTAAAACCTTTTGTGTGGTGGCTGGGAAGGTGGCTCAGTGGTAGTGCGCTTGCCTTGCATGCATGAGGCCCTGGGTTCAATTCCTCAGCACCACATAAGCAGAAAAAA
>NW_012280991.1:0-2408 GCF_000151885.1 Dipodomys ordii
ATTCCTCAGCACCACATAAGCAAAAAGAAAAAAGCCAGAAGTGGCGCTGTGGCTCAAGTGGTAGAGCACTAGCCTTGAGCTGAAGAGCTGAGGGACGGTGCCCAGGCCCAGAGTTCAGGCCCCCACGACCGGACCCCCCCCAAAAAAATAGGAAGACTGGTGAAGACAGGGACATCTAAGGTAAAAAGGAGGGAGCAGGGAAGAATGGTAGAGGTAGAGGACATTTTTAGAAAGGCATTTAAGCTTGGCACTGGAGGCTCACACTGTAATCCTAGCTACTCAGGATGCTGAGATCTGAGGATCACGGTTCAAAGCCAGCCAAGGGCAGGAAAGTCCATGAGACTCTTATCTCTAATTAATGACCAGAAAGCCAGAAGTGCTGTTTTTACTCAAGTGGTAGAGCACTTGCCTTGAGCTTAAGAGCTGAGGGTCAGTGTCCAGGCCCAGAGTTCAAGCCCCACGACCGACAAAAAAAAAAAAAAAGGAGGGCATTTAACTAGGATAAAAGCCCTTGGGTTAAATCTATTCACATATCACAGCAAAAGATATGGGTTCACCTTCTAAAAAAGTTTTTCAAAGCCGGACGCCAGTGGCTCACACCTATAATCCTAGCTACTCAGGAGGCTGAGATCTGAGGATCATGGTTCAAAGCCAGTCCATGAAGGAAAGTCCGTGAGACTCTTATCTCCAATAAACCACTAGAAAACTGGAAGTGTCGCTGTGGTTCAAGCGGTAGAGTGCTTGCCTTGAGCTGAAGAGCGCAGGGACAGTGCCCAGGCCTGGAGTTCAAGCCCCATGACCAACAACAACAAAAAACAAAAAGTTTTCCAGTACCAGAAGAGTAAAAGTTTGTAGAAGGCCACTCCATGTTCAACAAGAGTGAACTTGGATGTGAGCATCAATTTCCATTGAAGCTGAGATGCCAGTTTCAATCTTGGTGACAGTGGCCACCAGCAGCCTGCCCATCCTCTCAGCTTCTGCCATGCTGCCTCCTCCCCCTGACTTATGGAAGCCCTATGATGGCCCAACAGCCACCACAGCCCTGACCTTGCTCTTCCATATTCTATCCCCAGTCCTTCTCTCTCCTTTCTCTTGTGTCACCAGGTTTCTCTTCTCTGCACGACTGTTTTTGGAAGCCTTTTTCCACTCATCATCATAAATAAACCAAGAGAGGCAGTTTCAGCAGCTCCTCTTACCTGGGTATAATTGAAGTGAATCTTTCTGGGCTGTCGCTTGCCTAAATCATTCATTGGATATAGAGACAGCAAAAGGGCACTCACTTTTCCACCAATGATATTTTCCCTTTAGATAGAGAAAACTGGTACATCTGGTAGATGTGACATTACTTCACACAGCACAACTGCTGGCTCTGTCCCTGTGTCCCCATCAACCATGCCCCTGGCCTGAAGAGAGGTGCTGTTGTAAGCAACTAGCACCGGTGTTTGCCTCATGCTTAAAACTAAAAGTTTTCTAAAGAATGGGGAGACAACAAACCACCTTGCATCAAGGAATAAAAGACGTAAGTTCATAAAAGATCTGGAACTTCAGCTTCTCATAACTGTTGCTTTCATTTCTTTCTTGGCTGTGAAGTTAGGCTAGAGGCAACCAGTGTGTATGTGGGTGGGGGGAATATCTGTTAAAGGAATTGTATATTTTACCTTGTCCTGTGAATCACCTCATGCATAAACCACCATGCCCCATGAATCAATCTTGTTCCTAACTTATTCACATTAATGACCAAGCTGAGCCCAAAATATGACAGCCTTTCTCTTATCTTTCATCTTCTGTCTGCAAGGCCAAAATGAAGCCAGAAAGCTCAATCTTAATCTGAAATGTGAGACAGGGTAGTCTCTATAACTTCCTCTGTCTAGAAATAAAATCTTTGTTTTAAAGTCACACAGAGAATCCTGTCTTGGGTGGATACAAGGAAGGGGACAGGGAGAAGAAATACAATGCGTGTGCGCACGTGTGTGTGTGTGTGTGTGTGTGTGCGCGCGCGTGCGTGCGTGCGTGTGTGTGTGTGTGTGTGTGTGTGTGTGTGTATGCTGGTCTGGGGCTTGCACTCAAGACTTGACACTGTCTTTGAGCTTGCTTTGCTCAAGGCTAGAGCGCTACCATTCAAGCCATAACTCTACTTTTGGTTTTTCTTGTGGTTAATTGGAGATAAGAGTTTCACAGACTTTCCTGATCAGGTTGGCTTCTAACCATGATCCTTAGATTTCAGCCTCTTGAGTAGCTAGGGTTACAGGCATGAGCCACTGATGCTCATCTGGAAATATATTGATTTTGGGGGGGGGAAGGGGGTCCAGTCGTGGGCCTGAACTCTGGGCCTGGGCGCTGTCCCTCAGCTCTTCAGCTCAAGGCTAGCGCTCTACCACTTGAGCCACAGCGCCACTTCCGGCTTTTTT
>NW_012280992.1:0-1427 GCF_000151885.1 Dipodomys ordii
CGGGAGCCCCGCGTGGCTGCCGTTGCCGCCGCGGCCGCCACCGCGTCAGGCTGCTCGCTGCGGAACTCGTTGAGGATGTCGAAGAAGCTCTGCTCGGGCACGGCCTGCACGTCGATGGAGGATGTGCTGCCGTACTCCCGGAAGAGGGGCAGCGCCCCCGCCAGCCGTGCACCCCGCGCCTCCGCCCCGGGGTCCTCAGCCGCCGCATCGCACTCGCTCAGGGTGATCTCGCTGCTGCTGCGGTGTCGCAGGGGCAGAAAGGCCCGGCCCGGGGACCTGGGCCACCCGTCCTGGAACTCCACGTCTTTGGACCTTCGCCGGGACAGTCGGTGGAAGGCTCTGGACCCTGAGGCCACTGGGGCGCTGGTGGTGCTGGCCGGTCCATTCTGCAGGCTCCTCAATGAATGGGTCACCTTGGTGGTAGCCTTGGCACCATCTGCGTCCTGCGAGGGGCTGGGATTGTTCAGCTCTCTCAAGGCCTCTCGCTTGGGTGGCCAGTCGGCCACTCGTGCTCGGACGCCCATCTTGGGCATGGCGGGAGTGGTGGGGCTGGGGCGAGTGGTGGCGGCTGAGCTCTCCCCGAGAGGCTGGGACATGCTGCCATTCTGTGCCCAGAAGCCCATGGGAGTGTAGTCTCCCGTGTGCGGCCCCGGGAGGACATCAGCGCCCCTGGCCCCACAGGTGGCTGCCAGGTCCACACCATCATTGGGAAGGGGCCGATAGGTGGTCATAGTCCAAGGGCACTAGAGTGCTGCTGGCCCCCTAGGAAGCTGTGGTGCAACTCTCTACGGGGTCCCCGGGCCCTCAGCCATTGTTCAGGGCCGCCAGTCCTAGGATGAAGGATGCTGGCCCCTGAAGCCCGATGTGAAGGTTGTGAGGCTGTGGAGTCCAGTTCTCCACCATCGCTGTGCACAGCAGAGCCAGGGCAATCTCAGCAGGCTGAGGGGCTGCAAGGGGGCTCCAGACAGAGAAGCTCAGGAGGGCAGAACAAGCAGCAGCGCTGAGCACAAACTGGCAGGCAGCAAGGATGTCTCCCCTGCCATGCTGCAGGGAAAGAGAAGGAAGATGTGAGATGCTTTGTACATCATGTATATGCTATATTGCTACCAGAGAATGGGAAATAATTGTTGTTGTTGCTGTTTTGGGATGGTTTTACTCCTTTTTAAAACCTTTCTTATTATGGAGATTTCCAATCACCCTCAAAAGCAGGGAGAATTATGATGAACTACACCACTAACAGTAACAACTGTTACAGATACTTGTCATTCTTGGTTCTGTTCACTCAGCCAATTTTTTTCCTTTTTTTTCTTTTAGTTTTTTTTTTTTTTTTTTTGGGTCAGTCGTGGGGCTTGAACTCTTGAGCCTGGGCACTGTCCCTCAGCTCTTCAGCTCAAGGCCAGCGCTCTACCACTTGAGCCACAGTGCCA
>NW_012280993.1:0-3342 GCF_000151885.1 Dipodomys ordii
CCCCCCCCCCCCCCCGCCCCATTGCAAGATGCTCTTCTCTCTAGTTGTATCTCATGCAATGGGAGAATTTGGTTTTCCATGAAAGTAAACTTTTTTTCCCCTCCTCCTCTGGGTTCACCTGTAAGTCCCCAACTTTGAAGATATCACTCCCCCATCTGTACTTTCTCTAGCTCATCTTTTTCTCCCTTCGATTTTATAGGTGATAGTTTCTGTATGTAAACCAAACCCTTAATGGGAGTTCTTAGAGCTGTGTGTAAGCTGTGACCCAGAGGCACAAATCCCGCATCCTAAAGAACGGCTGGATGCATTTTAATAAATATCCCAAATGGTTCAGAGTCCAGTTAGCCAAACGGAATAAAAAATGCACACACACTGCAAGTTGTTATGACTATATCAAAAGTAGTAATAAACAGACCGCTTGTTAGGGTTGGTGATTGGGTTACATTTCAAATAGTGTATGAGGAGACAAATCAAAGTAGAGCTGAGATGATCGTGTGATACAATGAAAAGGGGTTCCTGCAATTTCCAGGGGCTTGATGGGAAGCAAGTAGACATCTCTCTTGCCTCTTGATATATTTTTATTCTAAGCTTTGATGGTACCAAGAGAAATGAACAAATTAAGCAATCTTTACTGCGCTCAGATATTTAATGGAAGCAGTCAGATAAAGGCAGCGACGCACATCATTTGTCAGCTGAATAAAAATTCAGATGAGGTATTTTCCTGATGCTGTGCCAGGCACCATTAGGAGAGCATTTTATTTTTATGTGTCAGTGACGGCATGCTGTTGGGGCCAAACTTCATCAGACTACAAGGTGTTACTTGATGGCGTGCGCAGTGTGGCCTATCTCGGGCAACACATCCAAGACGCCAGAGGCTTTGCCATCCAGGGTGTCTTTTCATTACCTCCACGGGATTTCCACTCAGCAACTTTCAGAAGTTAATGATTAGCCATTTTGGTTATCAACCCCAAGCAGATAAAATATCATGCTGGTGGCCATTTTGGATGTGCAGATGTTTTGAACACATCTGTAGGCAATCACTCTGTGTTCTGGGCAGGACCGGTGTTTTATGATGGGATTATATGTGTAATCTTGGATAAATAGTAGAAATTGGAGTACTTCACTTGGAAGACTTGTTTTCTCTCCCAGAGAGCAGTGTAAATAGCAAACCAGAAACCATCCGCTCATTATTGGAGTATTAATCGAACTTGCCAGTCTTCCCTCTTGGGGCTGGACCTCAGAGGTCAGTTTAAAACCCTTGGCAAGCACGATGCTACGGGGTGTCAACCCAGGCCTCAGGCCAATGGCCAGGGCTTCTGCTGAGTTCTAGAAACAGCCATTGTCCCATTTTTCCCTCCCTTGTCCTGCTCCAGTTGTGGCTGGTATTCGGATATCTGACCCACAGGGAATATGGATTGTGTCAGAGGTTCCTTGAGAGGGTGGCTTTCCCCCCTCACCAACCATCACAACCAAATATGAGGCACCCCACAATGTGGAGGTAGGGTGGGTTCAACCCCAGCCTGATACTGATCTTTTCTCTCAAGTCTGCTAAGACATATAATGATATTGCTTCGTTTTGTTTTACATCTCCAAAACAGATGTACCAAATCCCTGTAAACTGATCTATGGTAATGCACTTAATTTTAATCTTCAAGGTTAAAAGTAAAAACTGATCGCTGAAAGCAAAAACATGTGTCACTTCTCAAGATGTGAGGTACCCCCGCCATTCAATGCTCTGGCTCTGCAGCTAGTCTCCCCAGTGCTTCTCTAAGGGGCCCTCTGCGCCAAGTGTCTTTCCTGCGTTGGGTGTTCCCAGGACTCGGAGCTCCTTGCTTTGGGGCTGCAATGAGTAGACTCTACATAACATACCAAATGTGTTTTGGAAAGCTGGAAAAAGACATGTCATAGTTGTGTTAGATCGTGGAGAAACATTGTAAAAGCCAATGAAAAATAAGTGTTCCCTGACCAAGATTCTGGCTAAGTATTAAACCAACCTGTGTGATAATTACCAGACATCGTTATGCATGGAGAAGGACCAGCACAAACCTTGAACTTTTATTTCTAGAAAATGGCTCCTCCTTCTCCTCCTCCTCCTCCTCCTTCTCCTCCTCCTCTTCTTCCCAATCCTCTTCCTTCCACTTCCTTCTCCCTCCTCCTCCCTCTTTCTCCTTTCTCTTCCTTCCTCTTCCCTCTTTTCTCTCTCTCCACTTTCCTTCTTTTTCCCTTCCTTCTCCCTCCACCTCCTTCCTCCTTCCCTCCTTTTCTTCCTCCCTCTTTTTCCCCTCTTTTTCTTTCTACTCTTCCTCCCTCCTCTTCATTCCTCCTCTGTCCTCTTCTTCCCTTGTCTTACTCTTCTTTCCTCCTCCTTTTCCCCTTCCTCTTCCTCCTTCTCCATTTCTTCCTCCTCCTTCTTCCCCATCTCCTTCATCTTGTCCTGAACTGGGGATTGAGCCCAGGGCCTTGCTCACACTCGGCAACTGTTGTAACCCTGAACTATCTCCAGCCGGCTATACCATCCTAAACAGTGAGGTCTGTGAAAGCAGAGGGATCCTTTAGAATGGGAAGACTGAGGCCAGCCCCAGTGACGGTCGGAGGAGCTTGAGATGGTAGGTGGCAAGAAGGATAATGAGTTTTCTCCTGGTTCAAAGCCCCAGCATTCTGCTCCTCACCTACTGAGCGTACCACATGGTAACAAGGAACAAGGGTCTGAGGTCCATGCAGAGCCTCACAGGGAGTGATGTCACTGACCTGGGACTTACAGAGATCTCTGGGAACTCTGAGGGCAAGGCTATAGGAACGGGACCAGCAGAGTGAGGCCGGTCAGATGCCTCAGGTTCTGACATTTCCGTTGCTGTCTTGCAGGGATGGATGGCACGGCTGAGACATCTTGTCTTGGCTCAGCTTACCCAGGATCTTGCATGCAAGAATCACATGATCTTCATGTCTGCCTTGGATCCCAGATTTCTTACTTGGACCCAAATTGGAGTGAGCTCTTTCTCTTGTGAAGCCCATCAAAGGAAACTTCTGAAGTCCAATGTTAGACAGACCAGGGCATCACAATCCTCAGAGGCAGCTTGGGAATAGATTTCTGAGCTCTACTCTGAGTTTCAGACTCAGTGCTCTCTTTGGGTGGCCTGAGTGCAGGAATGTCTAACACATCCCTGCTCTGCTGATGGCCCAGGGACCATGTGGACAGGAGCAAAGACCAGAGGCCTAGTGACCTCGGCTCTTCCTCCTCCTTGTCCTCCTCGTCCTCTTCTTCTTCTTCTTCTTCTTCTTCTTCTTCTTCTTCTTCTTCGTCTTCTTCTTCTTCTTCTTCTTCTTCTTCTTCTTCTTCTTCTT
>NW_012280994.1:0-1622 GCF_000151885.1 Dipodomys ordii
GCTTTTTTCTTTTTGCTTATGTGGTGCTGAGGAATTGAACCCAGGGCCTCAGGCATGCAAGGCAAGCGCTCTACCACTGAGCCACCTTCCCAGCCCATCCCCATTATTCTTTGTTGTCCGTTATTCTTCCTGTTTTTTAAAATCATTTAATGTGTTTGGTTATTCTGTCTTCATATATGCATATAATGTACATCAATCAGATTCATCCCCATCACCCAAAATATTCTTATTTATTTACTAATTGGTTTGTTTACTTACCATCTTACTGTGCGTACCATTCCAGAGGCTTAAACCCAAGGTCTCCCAGTCTTGCTTGACTTTTTCACTCATAGCTGATTCTCTACTACTTGAACTATTCTTCAATTCTCGCTTTGCACTGGTTGATTGGCTCCCCAACTCTCATGGATTTGTCTGCCAACCCTGACTCTGAACTGCCATTCTCAGATCTTAGTCTCCTGAGAGGGAAGATTACATGTGTGAGCAACTAGCATATGGGTCTTCTGAGCATTGTTTTGTTTTGTTTTGTGCTGGTTATGGGGCTTGAACTCAGGGCCTGGACACTATTCCTGAGTTTCTTTTGTCCAAAGCTAGAGCTCTACCACTTGAGCCAAAGCTCTGTGTCTGGCTATTTATTTATTTATTTATTTTTGGTGGCTAATTGGAGATAAGAGTTTCAGGGACTTTCTGCCCGAGCTGGCTTCAAACTGTCATCCTCAGATCTCAGCCTCCTAAGTATCTAGGATTACAAGCATGAGCCACCCACTTCTTCTGACCATTTTTCACTACACATTCTAAGCCTGGGAAAATGGAAGCCTCTGAATCATAGAAACACAGGAAAGGAAGCCAGAGTTGTTTAGGAATCATGCTTGCTAAATATGAAAAGGATATACAGAAAACCTTTTGCTCGTATTCTTTTCAGACTCAGTGGTCATGAAATGATAAGGCCTTGGAGTGAAACATCCTTAACTTTATGCTTGATTTCTTTGTAGTCTATGCTGCTGGTGCTGGTTCTTGGATGGTTCTTTGTCCCTATCTACATCAAAGCTGGGGTGAGTACCCACAAGCATTCTGGGAAAATCTTTCAAATATTATCTGTCTGTCAGGCATTTGTTTCTTCATTCATTCGTTCTGCTCAATCATGAAAACTGGGTTTCCAGCCCTCACAAGTCTTATTGCTAAGAAAGAACAGTGGTTAAAAAAAAATCAAATTCTCTGCTGAGAGGATCTCCCGGTGCAGAAGGTGGCCGCACTGAGCGGAAACCAGTGATGGCTCTGCATAATGACCACGTGGGTAGATGTTAACCTGGTGTGGGAACCTTGAGGCTGGTATTTCCCAGCTTTTTTTTTTTGAGAAAAGCTTCACACAAGTGATTTGATTTAAGTCTTGAGACTCACCTCTACAGTAGGTAAAGTTGGGTCATGCCAAAGGAGTCAATAAAGCAATAGATAACAGTTTTAATAAATCCTCCTTACTTAGAGGTAAGAGAATTATAGTTATAACAGAGGATGCAAAGCCAGGTGCTGGTGGCTCACACCTGTAATCCTAGCTACTCAGGAGGCTGAGATCTGAGGATCATGGTTCATAGCCATCCTGGGCAGGAAAGTCTGTGGGATTTTTTTTT
>NW_012280995.1:0-1322 GCF_000151885.1 Dipodomys ordii
GCCCAGGCCCAGAGTTCAGGCCCCATGACCGGACCCAAAAAATAATAATAATAATAAAAGACTGACAGTGAAGCCAGGCGCCTGTAATCCTAGCTACTCAGGAGGCTGAGATCTGGGGATCGAGGTTCAAAGCCAGCCGGGGCAGGAAAGTCTTATCTCCAATAAACCACTAGAAAGCCGGAAGTGGCGCTGTGGCTCAAGCGGTAGAGGGCTCGCCTTGATCTGAAGAGCTGAGGGACAGCGCCCAGGCCCAGAGTTCAAGCCCCACGACTGACAAAAAAATAAAGGAGGAATAAATGAAAAAAAGGACCTGGGATAGGGGAAATGAACTGAAATTCTTTCATATTTAGAATGTAAGCGCACTGACATTTTGAGAGGCGACAACATTTTTATTTTTGTTTAAAAATCCTTGAGCACAGAAAATTGCAACATTTTGTATAAAAAGGACTGTAGGTATTGCTAGGGCGTGTATGGAGGTCAGGTAAGGATGATAGCGTTGGAGGTTGGGCGCTAGAAGCTCACAGTGGGGACCTCTGGCAGCAGGGTGGGCACAGAGTAGGTGAAATGAGAGCCACTGGCCTATAGGGAGGAGCAAAGGACCACAGCTCAGTCATCCCACTCATCATCTTCATCTTCGTCAGCTGCCTGGTCCTCACCTTCATCTGGAGGGAGAGAGAGAGAGATGAGATATGTGACTCAGGATGGGCAGAGGGGTGATCAAAGGCTCTGGAAGAGTTCCCTGGACCTAGGAAGTGAGGGCTCAGTCCTGGGAGACTGAAGTCTGCTACAGATAAAGCTTGGGCAAAGCCAGGCATCGGTGGCTCACACCTATAATCCTAGCTACTCAGGAGGCTGAGATCTGAGGATCATGGTTCAAAGCCAGCCCGGGCAGAAAAGTCTCCAATAAACCACCATGGGGCTGGGAAGGTGGCTCAGTGGTAGAGTGCTTGCCTTGCATGCATGAGGTCCTAGGTTTGATTCCTCAGCACCACATAAGCAGAAAAAGCCGGAAGTGGTGCTGTGGCTCAAGTGGTAGAGCACTAGCCTTGAGCTGAAGAGCTGAGGGACAGCATACAGGCCCAGAGTTCAAGCCCCATGATGGACAAAAAAAAAGAAGAGGAAGAAGAAGAAGAAATAAGAAAGAAGAAGAGGGAAGACTTTGCCTCATGTACTACAGAGTGTAGGAAAGTTTAAATAGAGGAATAACATTAATCAATTATTATTCTCTTTTTTTTTTTGGGGTCCGGTCATGGGGCCTGAACTCTGGGCCTGGGCGCTGTCCCTTAGCTCTTCAGCTCAAGGCTAGCGCTCTACCACTTGAG
>NW_012280996.1:0-2547 GCF_000151885.1 Dipodomys ordii
ACTGGTTTTTCCCCATCTCCTCCACAAGTTATACTGACATCAAATATAGTGAAAGCAGGGGTTATACTGTGGGGGAGGGACATACAAAGCAACTGCGTCTTAGTGGCCAGTGCACAGCTAGGCACGACAGAGAGCTGGCCAGACAAGGCCTCTCCAGAGAGCAGATTATCTGCTGCTAAAGGATAGGCTAGGTGATTGGTTCTGGTTTAGAGTTAGGAGGCTAAGGCACATGCCTGCTGTTTGATTTTTATTTGCAGTGTTCTTTTTTCCTTTTGACCTGGATGGAAGAAGCTGATGCTGAAAGCAGAATCAAGAAGTTGCATGTATTCGAGCTGCAGCCAAGGCAGAGCAACCCAGATGTGGAAATCACGTTCTCTATGGAGCTGCTTTGGCCTGTCAGCTTATTGGGGAGACGCTACCCCTGTCTACCATGAGAGGGGGTTGTTTTGTAATCACAGGAACTTTCAGTCCTCTGAGTGTTAATCTGTGTTCCCAGGTAGTTGAAAAGAAACCTTTCATTGACATGAGCCCTCCTTGAAAATGATAAAGCAAAAGGAGTAAGTAGGACAAGACATTCCCTAGCTCGGAGAGACATTTTATTTTTTTATTTTAATTTTAATTAGCTTTTAATTTAATTTAATTTTAACTAACCTTGCAAAACAAACAGTTATCCCAAGGCCAACATCAGCTGTTTTCCCACCCAAGTGGACCCTCCAAGGGATTCTTCAATGCTTTGAGGCAACCCCTGAGTTGTCCTCAGTATTGGTTTACAAACCCTGTGATAAAACTACATCAATTTTTACACTCTTCGGGGGAGAAGACAAGAACCACAGTTGGCTCTGCCTGATACAGAGCACACTGTGAGGATGAGCCTCATTCACGATGGCTCCATTCTAGCAATCACCCTCTCAGTACACTGTTCCTACTCTGGCTATAGAGTAGGCTTATTCCCATGGGCCCTGGCGCCTTGCCGTCCACATTAATGTATCTCTACTCTCCCATGTAGCCTGATGCGAATGGATCTTCCTGAAGCCTGCCTATTGAGGACCCACTGTGTTGTTCACATGTGCAGTTTGTATTTCCAAAGGCCTGGAGAAGTGAGTATCCAAACTCTCATCTACAGACAAGGGAGCAAACGGAAAGAAGTTAGGTGGGCCTGGGAATCACATACTAGTTCTGTCTGACTCCCAAACCAGGTCACTTTACATTCAAAATGACACCCTTTGCTTTTGTTACCCTGCTCAGGTACAAACATTGTGCCCGATGATGAGATTCTCTTCATCATTGTCATACTTGTCGACTTGTGGAACACAGGTACCTGTTAGGGCAAAGCCATCAGGAAAAGTTACAGTACACTTTGTTCTTCCCGCCTTCCCCTCCCTCTAAGCATTAGTAGTGCTGACACAGCTTCCCTAAAGTCCCTTTGTGAGAAAAGCTTGCTTCAGAACTAACAGCTGAGCAGGACTTGATCTTGTAGGGTTCCCTGGGGGAGGCACTGCCATATCAGAGGTATTTTGGCAATCTTCCTCCACCCCCATGTTGTATCTCAATCCCTTCGATGTCAGTCTCTTTAAAGGGCAAGAATATAGAGGCAAACAGATCCAGAGAAAGTGTTTGTAGTGGCTTCAGCATAGCTGCAGAGTTGGACATACCCTGAAGGTTAAGTGGGGGGTGGCAAGGCTGGGGATAGAATCCTGGCACTACCTGTCTACATCTCTGTTCTTCACCTGCCTTCACTATCTGGCATGTAAAATCCAAGTGCCTCCCTCATGAGCTTCTCCTCACCCAGCACATCCATCCTGAGCCAGTCCTCCACCAGTCCCTTCAGGATAGGAAGGTGAGATACCCTCCATCATGTTCCTGGGGGACAGAGACTTTACCTCTGAGGACATTCTCCTCAGAACCACCCCTGAGTAGAAACCTCTGTCTGCAAGGAACTGGCTGTAAAGCATCCCTGTGCACCCTGTCTTGTATCTAGACAGGTGCTGTCTAGCTAGCTGGTGCTTAGAATTTCATTCTTTAGCGATAAAAGGTCCTTTACTCTAGCTACTTGGTCCATCCTGAGTAGTTGCTATTTCTGCAGTAGAAAGGATTCTGGAGTTACCAACCTTTGCCTTGTGCCTTGTGTGCAGTGCACACAGTAGGTGCCTCAAACCTCTATTCAGAAGGAGGACTGTTGAGTGGATTTAGGCCGGCTAATTGGGCATGTGGTTCTGTGGCTACAGTGCAGACTGATGTCATGTGAGATAAGGACAGGAACCCAGATAAACTTGTGAGTCAGACTCACCTGGTTCTAATCTCGGCAGGTTGACCAAATCCTCCAGTTCTCTCACTCTTCCTTCCCCACTTTCTTCCTCCTTTAGGTGCAACAGCCCCACAGACTTCCCCGCAGCCTCTGTGACCAATAATATTCCCTCTCTGTCTAGATGACCAAGCAGAAGCTCCTCCATCTGACCCTGCTCCCCTGGCCCCTAGATGTTACCACTGCCATATAACTCTCTCTCTCTCTCTCTCTCTCTCTCTCTCTCTCTCTCTCTCTCTCTCTCT
>NW_012280997.1:0-1246 GCF_000151885.1 Dipodomys ordii
CCCTTCCCTCCCCTCCCCTTCCCTTCCTTCTCCTTCCTTCCTTCCTTCCTTCCTTCCTTCCTTCCTTCCTTCCTTCCTTCCTTCCTTCCTCTTCCTCCTCTCCCTCTCCTTTTTCTGAAATACTAAGGTTTGAACTCAGGCTTGCACTTGTTAGATAAGCACTTTTACTATTTGAGCCATGCCCCAAACCCTTTTCTTTATTTTCAAGTTAAGTCTTGCATTTTCACCTGGAACCAGCTTGAGGTCTCCACATTCCTATTTCTATTTCCTGAATTGGGATCATATTATGCTTTACCACACAGGGCTTACTGATTGAGATGGGGTTTTGCTAACTTTTTTTTTTTTTTTTGGCCAGGACTGGCCTTGAAACATGTTGCCTTGATATACGTATCCCCAGTAGCTAGTGGTGTGAACCACTGTGCCCAGCCAGAAAACTAGAGACTCCTAAAGAGTTCCCCTCTCTGGTTTGTGAAGAAAAGCCCATAAAAATAGAAATGATGATCAGGCCTAGCTCATACAAGAAGAAGGCATACCAATGCCCCTCTCTCCCCAGAGTCTCCATGACCTCACAGTGGTTCAGAGAGGGGTGTCACTTCTTGCATTTCCTGGAAGGGTGTGGCAGGGGTTCTGAGAAGGTTTCTGAGTGCCAAGATGAGGTACTACAGAGTGGTCTTGGTATTGAGGATAAAGAGTCACCATTCATGGCACGTGGCAAGAGGAGGGGTCCTATCTATATGGGAATCGGATGGACAGAACTAAGCAGAGAGTTGGTGTCTGTGACTGCCCCTGGTCAATACCTGACCCTGGATCACCGAGTGAGAGGAAGAGGGAAGAAAGACCTGGGCCTGATGGAGAGTTTGTCTGAAAGAGCCTACATAAAATCTAGAAGCTGAGTTGGAAATTTTCTGATTTTTCTAGTATGCAGAGAATGGAAGTTTGATCATTTTGTTATGTTCAACTACAGAGAGATTTTTTTTTAATGCCCGGATTTACAACTGACATTTATACCCTTTACACAGGGTCATCAATCTCTCTAGGTAGTTAAAATGAATTGAAAATTAAAGCAGCCTCAGTATGCGTTTTAAGTTAGTATAAAAGTTTCTCCATACAGGGGCTGGGAAGGTGGCTCAGTGGTAGAGCACTTGCCTTGCATGCTCAAGGCCCTGGGTTCGATTCCTCAGCACCACATAAGCAAAAAGAAAAAAAAAGCCGGAAGTGGCGCTGTGGCTCAAGTGGTAGAGCGCTA
>NW_012280998.1:0-1648 GCF_000151885.1 Dipodomys ordii
AGTGGCACTGTGGCTCAAGTGGTAGAGCGCTAGCCTTGAGCTGAAGAGCTGAGGGACAGCGCCCAGGCCCAGAGTTCAGGCCCCACAACCGGACCCCTCCCCACCCCCCCAAAAAATGAGTTGGGTCTGGGCACCAGTATACTCAGACCTATAATCTACTCAGTATCTTCTAGATCTCAGGAGGTCTGAGGATTGCAGTTTGAAGCCAGCTCAGTTTGTGAGACTCTTTTATCTCCCGTTAATCACCAGAAAACCAGAAGTGGAGCTGTGGCTCAAAGTGGTAGACTGCTAGCCTTGAGTGAAAAAGCTTGTGGACAGCACCTGGGCCCTGAGTTCAAGCCCCACTACCAACCCCCTCATCCCACCCCCCCGCAAAAAAAAGAGTTGTATTTATGAGAAAATTTTGACAAATGATATTTTAATATTCAAAGCCCTGATGAAGAGGGAAGCCATTTATTTACTTAAGGAATAAAGATACTGTAATGTATCAGGATTAAAAAGTATGTGCTTGAGTTGGAGACAGATTTCATCTTGTCACTTAATAGTTGTGAGAGCTGGGATGAAGTAGACAATCACTCTGTACCGAGTAAATGAGCTAATGTGTGCTGTGCTCTTATCACAGAATTTGGTATACAACAACCACATGGTGTCTGTTAGTTGAAGAGCAGTGTAGCATGCATGGAACAGTTTTCAAGTTGAGACTGTAATGAAGAATAAGGATAGGGAGATGAATTGGTAATACACAGCCTGGAATCAATGACTAACGGATTGATTCTAATTAGGAATTATAGGTAGACCCGAGATTTTCGCAAAAGGGAGTGACAAAAATAGGGAATTCTAAAAAGATGGAGCTAAAGGGGTAAAACTCTGGATTTGTCCTTTCACCAGTAGGGAAAGGGGAAACCCAGGGTAGTGACAAAGTTAATTAGTTGGAAAACAGACCAGAATCTAGGCTTTGACCTCCCTTTGACTCTGTCATGTCCCTGTCAGGAGCCTTCTTCAACCTTTGTCAAAGTGCTTAGAAAATAGGAATTTCTAGCTGTTTCTAGCAAGCCTGTGATAACTACTGAGGAAGCAGAGATCATGAGATTATAGGTCAAGACCACCCTGGACAAAAAGAAGTTTATGAGACTTCATCTTAGCCAGTGGCTAAGCACTGTGGCTCAGACCTATTACATACTCAGCTACCAGAGAAGCACAGTGGCTGAATGGCTGGGTGGGCTTGTGCACACCTGCCCCCTCAACTACATGAGAATGCACAAGTCAGAGTAAGGCCCTGCTTTGCCCAGGCATTATCTCGAAAATAACCATTGCAAAGAGTATGTTAAGTGATAGAGTACCTGCTTAGCAAGCACAGGGCCCCCAAGTTTAATTCCCTTACCATTAATTTATCTAATAGCTTAATGGTGAAATAAGATAGCTGTTAAATAGTTATGCTTTTTAAAAAATATTTGCACATGCCGGGTGCTGGTGGCTCACGCCTGTAATCCTAGCTACTCAGGAGGCTGAGATCTGAGGATCGCGGTTCAAAGCCAGCCCAGGCAGGAGAGACTGTGAGACTCCTATCTCCAATAAACCACCAGAAAACCGGAAGTAGCGCTGTAGCTGAAGTGGTAGAGCGCTCGCTTGGAGCTGAAGAGCTGAGGGA
>NW_012280999.1:0-2048 GCF_000151885.1 Dipodomys ordii
CCCAGGCCCAGAGTTCAGGCCCCACTATTGGACCCAAAAAACAAAACAAAACAAAACAAAAAACCTACCCTATGATCCAGCAATTCCAGCGTTGGGGATTTATCCAAAAGGTTACAAGCTAAGATACAGTAAAGCCACATGCACAATTATTTCATTGCATCACTATACACGATAGCCAAGGTATGGAAGTGGATAAATGGATCAAGAAAATATGGTATATAAATGCAATGGAATTTTACTCATCCATGAGGAAGAATGATATTACATCATTTGTAAAAAAAAAAATGGAAGGATCTAGAAAAAAAATCACATGAAGTAAATCAAGTCTAGAGAGACAAAAGATGTAGGTTTTTCCATCATATGTTAAAGCTAGGATTAACTTATAAATACATAAGTAAGTGCTTTGGGTTGGTAAGCAATTATATGTAATGTATTAACCAAAATATGGTAGATTCAAGGAAGAATTCAAATGGTCTAATTCCTTAGAAAATCTAACTCACAGTACACTCCAGGAAAAGGTTACTCAAAATGGGGGACCAAGGGGAGGGGAGAAGAGGAATGAAGAGAAGGGGGAGAATGTAATCATAAAGTTCAACATATATCCAATAAAATTAAAAAAAAGTGGGAATTAAGGAAAGGGTTGGGTTGGGAGGGATAGGAGAGAATGCTGAAGGGATGAAATGATCAAGATGCATTCATAAACTGCCTTACTGAATGGCAACTCCTTTGTACAACTACTTAAAGATAATAAAAGTATATTTACAAAGATTTATAAAAGAGGACATAAAAAGTTATAAGCAATATGACTCAAGAAAATATAGTTTTATTAGACCTTAGGTCAGAATTTCTCTATAAAATAGTTTGGATATTTTTCCTCTGCATTTCAATTGTATTTTAAGAATACTTGAATATGCTTGCTTGAGTGTAGTTAGTGATGGTAGATTTGGACTAAAGATACAACTGTTCTATAAAATTTCAGTATTATTTCTCAAAAGCTCATAAGTAAAGGCTTAGTTGTCAGCAATAGTCTTTTGCAAACCAGCTAGATGATGAGGGATCTGATCTAATCAGTGAATTAATCTTGTGATGGATTCATAGTTTGATGGCACTACTAGAAGGTGATGGAAATATTCAGAGGTTAGGCCTGGTTGGAGAAAGTAGGTCTTGGGAGGGCAATGCTCTTAAGGTATCCCAGATCTTTTGTGCCTCTCTCTCTCTCTCTCTCTCTCTCTCCCCCCTCCCTCCTCTCTCCCCTTTCCCCCTCTCTTTTTCTCTCTCTCTCCCCTCTCCGCCCCCCCTCTGCTTCCTTTCCCTGTCTCTTCCTCTTCCAATGAGGCAAGCAAATTTGCCACACTTTTCTTCCATGTTCTCCCCTACCACAGTCCAGGAAACAAAACTAAACCAACCATTCATGGATTGAAACATCTGAAACGATGAATCCAAATACATTTTTTTCTTCTTTTCAGTTGCTTTTGCCTGTTGTTTGTCATATAACCAAAGGCTGGCTCATATAGTCATGAACATTGTAACTTCCAAATGTAAGTATAGGTAAGTACAGATATATAAGTACAACATAAAGTATACCCTAATTAGAAAATGTTCATGGCTTGGAGTAAGTCCTCTCTCTTTACAGGCATTGTGGGGAACATGAAAGCAACTTAGAAACAAGTAATTTTAAAGGAGGAGGAGGAGGAGGAGGGGGAAGAGGAGGAGGAGGAAGAGGAGGGAAGAAGAAGAAGAAAGAAGAAAGAGGAGGAAGAAGAGGAGGGAGAAACTAGGGTAATTAATTATAGCCCTTAAGGTAACCAAAGTAGTTTTGTCTGGATTCATGCCTATTGGCCATTTCTCCTGTGAGGACTCTTGGTCCTCACATTTAGAGCCCATTCAGAGCACTAAAGCTGATTCAATTACCACTACAAATTCACAGTCCCAGAATTTTTAGCCAGGATTATTGAGTTACTAACTCATGAAAAGTTCACAGAGCTGGGAAGGTAGCTTAGTGGTAGAGCGCTTGCCTTGCATGCCTGATACCCTGGGTTTGATTCCTC
>NW_012281000.1:0-2373 GCF_000151885.1 Dipodomys ordii
GTCATGGGGCTTGAACTCTGCACCTGGGCACTGTGCTTGAACTCTTCAGCTCAAGACCAGAACTCTACCAGTAGAGCCACCGCGACACTTCTGGTTTTCTGGTAGTTTATTGGAGATAAGTCTCACAGACTTTCCTGCCTGGGCTGGCTTTGAACTACAATCCTCAGATCACAGCCTCCTGGGTAGCTAGGATTATAGACATGAGCACTGGCACTCAGCTTTTTTTAAAAAAATATTTCAAAGTAACTGCTTCCCTAGCATTCACTTGTTGCTCACTCTTGATTTAGTGAAATACATAGTTCATTTTAATTGCTTGTATTCTTTTTTTTTTTTTGAACTCAGGTCCCTGAACTTAACACCTGGGTGTTCTCCCTGAGCTTTTGTTTTGTTTTGTTTTTTGCAAGGTTACCATTGAGCCACAACTCCATTTCCAGCTTTTTGGTGAACTGGAGATAAGAGTGTCAAATAAGACTTCCCTGCTCAGGCTGGCTTAATTTCAGCCTCCCGAGTAGCTAGGATTCTAGGTATGAGCCAGTGGTACCCAGGTGTCTGCTTGATTTATTAATTTGCCTCTGTATTTGTATTTAAGCCATGTTCTCATGATTGTTCTTTGACTACTATTCATAATTTCAGATTTTTCCCAACAGCTATTTATTTATGATTTCTCTTTATTCCAAAATGTATTCCGGTTTATATTATTTACATTATTTTTTTTAAGAGTTGTGTTTACTGATGAAGTCTAATTCTAGTTTTGGGACTTTATAAAGGTTTTCTTTGTAGCTTAATGCATAATCACAAATCTTTAAAATAGAAAGTGTACTTTGTTGACAACCAAGTTCCATTTGTAGTTACAAGTCATCCTTATTAAGTATGTCTAAGAAAAAAATTGATCTAGAAGCACAAAAACTCTTAATTGCCAAGACAATACTAAGCAAAAGGAGCAAGCTATAGGTTTCAAAATATCTGACTTCAAATTATTCTACAGAGTCTTAATAACAAACTAGCATGGTATTAGTACATAAAACAGACACATAGCCCAATGGAATAGAACAGGGATCAAGAAGAAAGCACACATTATAACTATTTGGTCCTTGACAAAAGTTGCAAAAACATATATTGAACAAAAGACAGTCTCTAACAAATGATGCTGGGAAAAGTGGATAAAAAATACCATGTATAAATGAATCAAAGACATAAATATCCTGCCTTAAATTTTGAAATGGATACAGGAAAACATAGATAAAACCTTGAAAGTATACACATTGTCAATGACTTTGTGACTAGAAATCCAATATCCCAAGAAATAAGAGCGAGCAAGAGTTGGCAAGTGGGATTGCAACAAACTGAAAAGCTTCTTCACAGCAAGGGAACCAACTATCAAAGTGCAGAGATGGCATATAGAATGGGAGAAAAATGTTCAGCAGTTATCCATCTGATAGAGGAGTAGCAATCAATCTGTAAAGACCTAAAAAGGCAAACATCAAAAGATCAAATAATTTAATCAGTGAATGGGAAAATGAACTGAAGAGACACTTAAAGAACTAAAATGACCAAGAATACATAAGCAACTTTAACCACTAATGGGATGAAAATTAAAACTGTATCTAGATTCTATCTTATCTTAGTCAGAATGGATATTAGCAAGAAAACAAACAAGCAATGTGGGTGACTATTCCCATTGTTAGTGGGAATGTAAATTAGTACATCAATATGGAAACCAGTATGGAAAATTTTCCAGTATGGAAAATAAAAAATAAAACTACCATACAATCCATCTGCCCACCTCTGCGTATGCCTGAGGGATCAAAGTCAGAATATAATAGAGGCACCTGCATATCCATGTTTATTGTGGCATTTTCCACAATACTAAAGTTATGGAATTAGCATAGGTGTGCATCAGTGAATGAATAAAAATGACATATATACACAATAAAGTATTGTTTAGTCATAAAAAGTATAAAGTATTATCACTTGCAGGAAAATCATGTTAAATATGATAATCCATACTAAGAAAAACAAATAACAGTACCAAGCTGTTTTGATTACTATGGCTTTGTAGTAGAGTTTGAAATTTGGTATTGATATACTATTGTTTCTAACATATTTATAAGATATTTCTTTGTTGCTTTGTATGTCTCTTCTCCATGGTATACCTCCTGTTTTCACTGTATTTGATGTTGGTATAATTTGTGGAGGGGAAGGTGGACCCATTGCAACAATGAGCTGTTCAAGATGTTATGTCGAAAAACGAACTTTACAACTTTGGCGCAGGAAGGGGGAGGACGGGGTGGGGAGGTGGGGGTGGGAAGGGATGGGAAGGGGAAACAAAGGAGGAGGCAACAATGCTTGATAAGAAATGTACTCATTATCTTG
>NW_012281001.1:0-2401 GCF_000151885.1 Dipodomys ordii
CTGTCCCTCAGCTCTTCAGCTCAAGGCTAGTGCTCTACCACTTGAGCCACAGCGCCACTTCCAGCTTTTTTTTTCTTTTTGCTTATGTGGTGCTGGGGAATCGAACCCAGGGCCTCATGCATGCAAGGCAAGCACTCTACCACTGAGCCACCTTCCCAGCCCCTATTTCTGTATTTTTAAGATGAACAGTGATGTATTTGTGGGGGATGGTCCAGTAGAGATGAACTGGGGTGTCCACTGATGGGCTCAGCCTCTGCTCAGCAGCCATGTTTATCCCATAACAAATGCCCTTGTTCCGTTCCTCCCTCTGCCCCAAGTTCCATCCCCTGCTGGCATATCCACACAGAGGCCAGGAAAGGAGCTGTGCCTCAAATGGTCCCATCAACAAGGGAACCAGACCAGGCACCATTGCTCACGCCTGTAATCATAGCTACCCAGGAGGCTGAGATAATGAGGATCTCAGTTCAAAATCACTCCAGGCAGAAATATATGTGAGATTCTTATTTCCAATTAACTAGCAATAAGCCAGAAGTGGAGCTGTGGCTCAAGTCGTAGAGTGCTAACCTTGAGCACAAAAGCTTAGGGACGGGGCTGGGAAGGGGGCTCAGTGGTAGAGTGCTTGCCTTGCATGACTGAGGCCCTGGGTTCGATTCCTCAGCACCACATAAGCAAAAAGAAAAAAGCTGGAACTGGCGCTGTGGCTCAAGTGGTAGAGTGCTAGCCTTGAGCTGAAGAGCTGAGGAACAGCGCCCAGACCCAGAGTTCAGGCCCCACAGCCGGACCCAAAAAAAAAAAAAGCTTAGGGACCAGTGCCCAGGCCCTGAGTTCAAGCCCAAGTGCTGGTATACAAAGAAAAAAAGAGAAAGAAAGAGAAGGGAACTCTGAGCAAGTGTGCTATCATAGACCAGAACATATACAGCTCCAGATTCCTTGCTGTCTGTGGGGTTGTGGGGGACACATGGAGTCCCCGATGTGTGGGCATCTCTGAAGTCCACCTGTGCACAGATATCTCCTGGACCAAACCTGACTTCTGTGGTGGCAGAGATCAGCCCTTGGAATATGCAGGTCGAGCAGGAGTCAGGGACTGAGGGGAGGTCTCCCTGAGGTGGGGGACACATTGGAGGCTCCCTGTTCCACAGGGCCCTGAGAGGGCCAGGTGTGGAGGAAGGAGTTGAGTCCACCTGAGCGCGTGCTGTGTCAGAAGGGTCAATTCCATTACCATCTACATTCCTCCCCACCTTGTGCGTGTGTGCACACATTCACACACACATATACATACACCCCTATTTTCCCCCACACAGACGGCGTATATCCAAATATGTGCATGCATGGAGCAAGGCTTTGCATGCGCGCCCAACCCACTGAAGTCTGACCATGATCCTCACTGTGGAGCCTGTACCTGCTGGCCTCTGGTGTTTGTCACTTGGGAACAGGAACTTGGGCCCTCTTGCTTCTTAGTCTCTGGCCCCTGTCCCTGTCCCTGTCAGTATGTAGAGTGGAACTGTCCAGCGGAGGACTTCAGATAGCCAGAGACTTTACCTACACATTCAGCTTTTCACACTGCTTGCTGGGTCCCAGGGACAAAGGGGTTAACATATCTGGGGCTGGAGGGGGCGGGGCCCGAGACCCTTGCCTGGTAGCTATGGGTTCTCCACACTAGCTGGGTCCAGAGGCTTCTTGGAGCTGGCTCTGGTTTCCCAGGCAACAACCCACAGGGTCCCCTCTGCCAGGCAGAGGGGCGGCCCCTTCCCATAGAGGCCTCCTGAGGGAGCTGCCCTTCACTTCCCCTGAGCACTATTGACCAGGCACTGTCCCGGGGTGGGGGTAGAGGGGGTCACCTACTCTGGGCTGAGGACAAGAGCCCTCATTGTCTGAGATTCTAGCCATTGACTAAGCTTGCCCACTCTCTGGGGAGGGCTCTCCCCGACTTCCCTGCAGGGAGGAAAGGAGGTTAGAGTTGTCTCCACCATTTCCAACTCAGGAAGCCCTCCTGTGGCCCTGTGATTGGGGCCCGGGGAAGGGGTGAGGCCCTGTGGCCCCTTGGGCTGGTGCCACCTGCAGGAAACTCTCCCCTCCCAGAAGCCAGCCCCGCATCCAGGCTGGGATGAAGTCTGATGGGCCTCATGCCTGGTGGTACCCAGGCCATGCAAGTGGGCTGTTACTTTGCATTCTGTAAGCGCTGGAGCTTCTGCTCTACTGAAAGAAGCTGGCCTGCGCTTGGACTAGCAGGGCAAAAAACAGTGCTGGCCCTACTCAAGGGTAGCAGGGACTCTAAGTAGAGACATTCATTAAAAAACCTAGCATCGGCTGGGAAGGTGGCTTAGTGGTAGAGCGCTTGCCTTGCATGCATGAGGCCCTGGGTTCGATTCCCCAGCACCACATAAGCAAAAAGAAAAAAGCC
>NW_012281002.1:0-3856 GCF_000151885.1 Dipodomys ordii
TGAACTCTGGGCCTGGGTGCTGTCCCTCAGCTCTTCAGCTCAAGGCTAGCACTCTACCACTTGAGCCACAGTGCCACTTCCAGCCTTTTCTGCTTATGTGGTACTGAGGAATCGAACCCAGGGCCTCATGCATGCAAAGCAAGCACTCTACCATTAAGCCATCTTCCCAGCGCCCCCCTTTTTCTTATTCTATTTTTGTTTTCAGTCATTTTTCTTCATACATGCTTTTGAGAATATACATTTCTGTTTAATTTTAGTTTTAATTTAATTTTAATTTAATCTTATTTTTTGCCAGTCCTGCAGCTTGAACTCAGGGGCTTGGGCATACTGTCCCTGAGCTTCTTTTGCTTAAGGCTAGTACTCTTCCACTTGAGCCACAGCACCATTTCCAGCTTTTTCTGTTTATTTAGTACTGAGGAATTGAACCCAGGGTTTCATGTATGCAAGGCAAGCACTGTACCACTAAGCCACATTACCAGCCCTGTTTAAAATAATTTTGTAGATGCCTCACTTAAGTCCTGGTAGAAAGTGTGTTGCTTTTTCACAGTTCTAAAGGATAGAAATCTGATATAAAGGGGTTAGCAGACTCAGTTTCTTCTGAGGCCTTTCTTAGCTTGCAGATAGCTGTCTTTTGCTGTATCGTTTTTTTTTTTCCTTTCACGTGCTTATTTCTGATTTTCTAATTATTCCACATTTTCTCCTTTCTTGTAAAGACATCAATCAGATTAGATGAGAAACCACTCTAATGCCTAATTTTAACCAACTACAAGTTTAACAACATTCTGAGTTTTGGGAGCTTAGGACTTTACTATATTCAGTTGAGGAGAGCAGAATTCAGCCTACAATAGAGAGCATTTCTAGTTATCATTTAGTCCAGAAATTTTTTTTTCTTTTTTAGTGCTAAGAGAATGGAACCCAGTTTTGAACTTGTTGACAAGCCTCTACCACTCAGCTACATCCCCAAACCTTTTCAGTGGGTGACATATTAATTTCCACATATATACAGTGTATTTGTTTCCTATTGCTGTGAAAACTAGTTACCCAAACTTAGTTGGAACAATACAGATTTATTTTATTTTATTTATTTATTTTTTGTTGGTTGTGGGCTTGAACTCTGGGCCTGGGTGCTGTCCCTCAGCTCTTCAGCTCAAGGAGAGCACTCTACCCCTTGAGCCATAGCTCCACTTCTGGTTTTCTAGTGGGTTTATTGGAGATAAGAGTCTCACAGATTTTTCTTCCCCGGGCTGGCTTTGAACTGTGATTTGCAGATCTCAGCCTCCTGAGTAGCTAAAATTACAGGCGTGAGCCACTGGTGCCCAGCACAATACAGATTCATTACCTTTCACTTCTGGAGGATTTTCTTCTCTTTAAGTTCTGGAGGATATAAATCCTGAAGTCCTGGTGATGTGGTGTGTTCTATCTGGGGGTTCTAAAGGAGAATGTTTCCTTGCCTTTTCCAGTTTCTAGAAGCTTGTCTGCATTCTTTGTCTTTGACTTCTTATTACACACTAAACTCAGCAACATACGTTCAAATTTTTCTTCATCACATCTCCCTGTCCCTGACCCTCCTGTCTCCTTAAAATAATCCTTTCATTTATATTCTGAACAGTTTAGATAATCCGAAATAATTCTCTCATCTCGGATCTTTAAATTATTCACATCCATAAAGCCCCTTTCGCCAAGTGAAGTTTTTATATTCATAGGTTCCAAGGGATTTGGAGTTTTCAGGGACTTGTGTTGTTCTTATTTCTAGATAATTGTGTTCTGGTCAGTGCTCTCGTGCTTTGTATATTTGAAAATACTTGAAGAGCATTTCTATATTTGTTTCATGAAGTGTTCTGTATACTTCCATTAGTTCCTTTTTGTGATATTTACACCTTCCATATTCTTTTTTTCTTTTTTTTTTTGGTCGGTCATGGGGCTTGAACTCTGGGCCTGGGTGCTGTCCCTCAGCTTTTCAGCTCAAGGCTACCACTTGAGCCACAGCAACACTTCCCCATATTCTTACTTTTTGTTTGATTGTTTTATCAGTTATTGAGAAAAGTAGTTAAAATGTTATATGCAATGCATTTTGCATTGTAGTGCTGTCAGTTTTTACTTTATGTATTTGAAGACTTATATATCATATATATATATATGTATTTATATGAATTTTAGGCTTTTATGTGGTACTGAAGAATTGAACTCAGAGCTTCATGCATGCTAGGCAAGCATTCTATCACTAAGCCACATTCCCAGCCTTTAAGATATATATGTGTGTGTGTGTGTGTTTATTTTGTTTTTTGTTTTGTTTTGCTCGGTTGTGGGGCCTGAACTCTGGGCCTAGGCTCTGTCCCTCATCTCTTCAGCTCAAGCTAGCACTCTACCATTTGAGCCACAGTGCCACTTCCAGCTTTTTCTACGTATGTGGTGCTGAGGATTCAAAACCAGGGCCTCATGGCATATAAGGCAAGCACTGTACCCCTGAGCCACCTTCCCAGTCCCGGCATATATTTTTTTATCTGGGTGCTGGTGGCTCACACCTGTAATCTTAGCTACTCAGGAGGATCTGAGTTCAGAGCCAGCCCAGCCAGGAAAGTCCATGAGATTCTTATCTCCAATTAAGCCCCAAAACAACATCAACAACAAAAACACCAAAAAAAAAAAAAACAACACAGAAGTGGAGCTGTGGCCCAAGTGGTAGAACATGAGCCTTGAACATAAAAACTCAGGAATACCACCTAGGTCCTGAGTTTAAGCCTCAGGACCAGCAACCCCCCACCCCCAAAAAATTGGCATTTCAGACTTTCAGAAAAGTTGTGGAATAGTATAGAAAAAAATCCTACACTTCACCACATTCTTCAAAATGTTTACATTTCCTATTTGCTTGATTTTTCTGTTAGCACGTATGTATGTATATACATATGTTCGTTTTCTTCTGAACCATTTAAGGGCAAATTGCAAGCATGATGCCTCTTTAAAATTCTTCAGTGTCCATTTTCTAATAAGAGGTTTACAAACATGGGATGGTTATCAGAAATAGGAAATTAACATAAAAATAGTTATGAATCAGTAGACTTCAAGTTTTGCTAGTTCCCTCCACCCCTATCACCCTGGTCTTGGAGCTTGAACTCAGATCTGGGCACTAAATATCACTGAGCTTTTGTGCTAAAGGCTAACACTCATAAGTCACAGCTCCACCTTTTTTTTGGGGGGGCGGGGTTTACAGACTTTCTGACTGGGCTGGCTTCGAACAGCTATTCTCAGATCTCAGCCTCCTGAATAGCTTTACAGGCGTGAGCCACAGGCACTTTGTGTTTTGGGGACTTTCTGTTCTTGTTGTTTTTGTTTTGTTTTTGTTTTCCTTTTTTTTTTGTTGTTGTTGTTGGTTGTGGGGCCTGTACTCTGGGCCTGGGCACTGTCCCTCAGCTCTTCATCTCAAGTCTAGCGTTCTACCACTTGAGCCACAGCACCATTTCTGGCTTTTTCTGCTTATGTAGTGCTGAGGAATAGAACCCAGGGCTTCATGCATGCAAGGCAAGCACTCTATCATTGAGCCTCCTTCCCAGCCCCTTGTTTTGTTTTTTTTAAACAGATTTTCTTGTAGCCCAGGCTGCCCTTAAACACATTATATAGCCCAGGCTACCTCAAATTTAGGATCTTTCTGCCTTAGCCTCCCAAACACTGGGATTACAGGTATATACTATCATACTTGCTTAGATGTGTATTTTTTAAAATTTATTTTTGATAGGGCCAAGGCTTGAACTCAGATAAAGTTAGTTGATGCTCTACCACTTGAACCACACTTTTTTTTTTTTGTCGGTCATGGGGCTTGAACTCTGGGCCTGGGCGCTGTCCCTCAGCTCTTCAGCTCAAG
>NW_012281003.1:0-6214 GCF_000151885.1 Dipodomys ordii
TGGGCGCTGTCCCTCAGCTCTTCAGCTCAAGGCTAGCGCTCTACCACTTGAGCCACAGCACCACTTCCAGCTTTTTTCTTTTTGCTTATGTGGGTGCTGAGGAATCGAACCCAGGGCTTCACGCATGCAAGGCAAGCACTCTACCACTGAGCCATCTTCCCAGCCCCAGAATATACATTTAATTCTTGACTGCATTCTCCCCCTCTTCTCTTCATTGTCCACTCCTTTCCCTTTGAGCCAACTGCACCCCTTTTTAGTACCCACTTTTTGGCATTTTATTTTGCTGAACTTTGCCTTTGCCTTTCTAAGGCATTTTACTATTTGAGTTCTCCCTTGAATCTACTATGTTTTAGATAATACATTTATAACCACTTACATATCACTCAACATGTTTACCTATGGGTTTATAAGTTAAATCTAGCTTCCACATATGAGAGAAACCATTGTCTCTCTGGGAAGAAACCTTTGTCTCTCTGGGCCTTATCTACTTCATTTAGTATAATTTTTCCAAGTCTTTCTATTTCTTTCTGAATGGTACAATATCATTCCAATGAATGAGTAAAATTCCATTGTGTGTATATCTCTATCTATCTATCTATCTATCATCTATCTATCTATCTATCTATCTATCTATCTATCTATCTATCTATCTATCTATCTATATCACATTTTCTTGATCCATTTATATATTGAGGGGCATCTGGGCTGATTCCATACTATGGTGACTAGTACCACAGTTGACATGGTTGTGCTGGTGGCTTTACTGTAATCTTGTTTGTCATCTTTTGGATAAATGCCCATTTATAATTCTTACTTTGTTTTAATCTCATTTTCCTGATTTCCGTTAGTTCTCTGTGTTCTCATGAGGCACTTTGGGAATATTCAGCATGTTTATTTTAAAGTTTGTGTTTCCATTGGGTTGGTTTCTGAAAAAAAATTAGTTTACCAGCAACTGGTAGCTAACACCTGTAATCCAAGCTACTTAGAAGGCTGAGATGCAGAAATTTTTTTTTTAAATCTTTTGATTTTCTTATCTCTAATCAATCATCAAAAGGCTGGAAGTGGAGCTGTGGCTCAAGTAGTAGGGTGCTAACCCTGAGCACATAAAACTCAGGGGCAGATTCAGACACCAAGTTAAAGCCCCAGCACCTGTACACAGAAAAAAGCAAAACTGAGGTTATATTCTTTAATTTTCTTGTATAAACATTATGATCCATTGTTGAAAATTCAACATTTGAAAAACATTCACATTTTTAGTATTTATTATTTGTATTGTAAATAAAGGCTTAAAAAAATCTCTACGTGCTTATTTGAGGTCTTTTCAGACCTTTTTTAGGCATGTATTTTCCTGTAACTTGCTTGTGTCTTTTCTCCAATTCCTTCATAAAGATAGGGAATTTTAAATGTCATAGTTTCCCTGAGAGTACTCCTTCTGAGGTCCCTAGATACTCTGTTTGACTCTTCTGCCCATGATCTTTTGCCATCAGGCATTCCCCTATCTGCAATCTACTTCTAGTTTTCACAAATTGGGTGCTTTGGGGCTTCCATCCTGAAATCCCAAATATTCCACTACTCTTGTCTGAGCTTTGAGTCAAGCAAGAGAGAGAAAAACTGGTTTCTCAGGCAGCATATTCTTTTTTTTTCAGTGATAAGGCTTGAACTCAGGGCCTGGGTGCTGTCCCTGAATTCTTTTGCTCAAGATTAGCACTTTACCACTTTGAGCCACAGCTCCACTTCTGGTTTTCTAGTGGTTAATTGGACATAAGAGTCTCACGGGGACTTTTTTCTTCCCTGGTTGGCTTTGACCATGATCTTCAGACCTCATCCTCCAGAGTGAGCCACCAGGGATCAGTTCTCAGACAGCAAATGCTTCATGGGACCATTTCAAGCAGGTTACACTCTTTTATTTTCCATCCCAGTGGAGCAAATGATAATGGGACAGCTTTCCCTGACTTGCTACATCCATATGCTTGGCATGGGCAAGCAAAGATGACACGAAGTCTTCTAATATGGGAGTCGGACTTTTTTTGGATGGTTGGTTGCTTGGTTACTGAAGACCTTAAACTGGTTTTAAGTGTTATACCAGAAAGCTATTTTGTTTGGTGTATATTTATTTGTTTGATTTTTACCATGAAAAGCATGAGGACATAGTCCAACATATTGCTAATGTCACTTCTATAAGTTATTAGAAAGATTTCCTCAATTTCATATATTGGCTCTTCTGTTTATATTAATTTCTGCTGTCATATATTTTATTCATGAGTTTTTGGTCTCTCAATGTTTATTTCTCATCTCTACCTCTACAACAATATTTTCTTGTTCCATGGATACAGTACTTTATGTTGTCTCTCCTTAGGATAAAACAGCTTGCCCTACAATAGCTTTTATATTAGATTTTTTTCTGCAGATGTCATAGTTTATTTCTCTGTGTTTCTCCTTGTTTTTTTATCTTGATTTATATCTATCTTGTTGAAGGCTTTCCTTGAATGCATTGATCTTTGAATAGGTATTCAAATTCATAGGTGAGGCATTAAAGAATGAGATTATGAACCATAAGATATGTATTCAAATGTTTTTTTCTTTCATGTGATTGTTTCTAACACATTTATAAGATTATTTCTTTGTTGCTTTGTATGTTTCTCCCCCACGGTATAACCCCTGCTTTCACTGTATTTGATGTCGGTATAATTTGTGGAAGGGAAGGGAAAAAACAAATCATTTAATAGGGATACAGGTGGACCCATTGCAACAATGAGACGTACAAGTCATTATGTCGAAAACCAACTTTACAACTTTGGTTGTGGAAGTGGGGAGGAAGGTGGGAGGGTGGTGGGGAGAGGATGGGATGGGAAGGGGAAACAAAGGAGGAGGCAACAATGCTTGATAAGAAAAGTACTCATTACCTTGCTCATGTAATTGTAACCCCTCTGTACAGTATTTTCACAATAAAAAAATAAAATGAGATTAATCTAGTGGTGCTAGTGTGCCTGTCATTTCACTGAAGGATTCACATGTGTAACTATCTGAAAGTGCTTTATCTTTCCATAAAGAGTAATCCCTCAGGATATTTATGTTGGATATGTCTAGTTGCTGCCAGCAATCACAGAATTGAATTGTGGAGTGAGCATATTTGTTTTCTGCTGATGTCATAACAAATCATCTTTAAAAGTTATAAACAATGAATTAACCTGAAATAGTTGTATTACATATACTTCTGAAGGTCAGAAATCTGACAGATCAGATTAAAAACACAGGTGACAGTATGTCTACACTCCTTCCTGAAGTTACCAGGGGAGAATCTGTTTCCTTCCATTCTTTTTATGTTTATGGGCTTCCCTGTTTTTTGTTTGTTTGTTTTTTGTTTTTGCTTATTGCTCCTTTTCTGTTTTGCCAAACAGTAATTGTTATGTTTTGAAGTTTAAGGCTTGGTCTCCAACTGGCATATCCAACTACTGAGAGGCTATTGGGTCATTAGATTTCTGAACTAATCAGTGGGTTAAACCACCAATTGTTTCATAATTTCATGAAGCAAATATTTGTAAGCAGTAGAAAGTTTGAAGGTGAGCATATATAGAAGAAATAGGTCACTGGGGTTGTGTTCTTGGGAGTTATATCTTGACCCAGAGCCCTTTCTCTATCTTTCTCTGTTTCTAAGTGATGATGATGTGAGCAATCTTCCCCTGCCATGTCTTTCTGATACCGTAAGAACTTGTCTTAACTTAGGCCCATAGGAATGGAGCAAGCCAATAATGGACAGAAATCTCTGAAACTTTGAGCCAAATTAAATGCTTCCTTCTAAGGACATGTGTTTAAAATTGGCCTACCTGGATGATCTAATATAATTTACCTATTTCAAGGGTCCTTAATAATTTCTGCAAAAGTCCCTTTTATCATCTATAGTAACATATTAGAAGATTATAAGTATTATACATGCTCATATGGGGGTGAGATTGCATTAATGTTCTATTACAAATGATGAAGTGAATTCAGAAGAGTCCTTTGCTCAACATTTCTAGAATATAAAATTCAAAAGTACGCCTTATGATGCCAGGTGCCACTGGCTCATGCCTGTCATCCTAGCTACTCAGGAGGCTGAGATCTGAGGATCATAGTTCAAAGCCAGCCTGAGCAAGAAAGCCCATGACACTTATCTCCAATTAAACACCAAAAAGCTGGAAGTAGAGCCATGACTCAAATGGTAGAGCACTAGCCTTGAGGGCAAAAGTTCAGGGACAGTGACCATGCCTTTTGCTCAAGTCTCAGACTGGCACATGTACATGTGCGCGCATACACACACACATACACACCCTTGTGAGGGAAGGGATAGAAGTTCTGTGTTCAGTGAGGGAAAGGAAATGAAGAGTTAAATGGTGACTAGACATTTCAGCCTCTTGCTTTTCACCCCATCATTACATTTGCCTTAACAGGGTGGGGAACCTCCAGTCCATAGTCACATAAGGCCTTCAAAATCATCTGGTACATGATGGGACAGATGCATATACTTTTTGTTGGTTGTCTGAGGCAGTTTGACTGTAGTGATAATTTTTTAGAGCCCTTGAATGATGTTATAAATATCCAAATGTACCATGGCAGAAAAGAGGTTCCCCAACTCTGCCTTAAGAGATATCTAATGCCTTCAGTTACCTTTAAAATTTTTCAAAGTTTTTTAGTGAGAATGTTTTATTCTTGATATTTCTCCCCAAGGCTTAGTGTTCAGATTTGTCTTCATAAACAAGCAAGTCCCAAAATTTTGTTGCAATAAACTATTGATTTAACTATTGCTGATTTTTCTCTCACTTTCTTGGATGCAATGGATTATAAAAGGTCTTTAATGTATATTTTCTTAAGCTTTCAAGGGATAATGAATCCTGTATTTGATCAAACTATATTTGTTTGCCTTTCTTTAATTTCAAAGATCATTTTAAGCAGTTAAGTCATACATGTACACATATGCATAGATCATTGTATTTTCTTTTTTAATTGACCAAGAAAACATAAAATAGTAAAGGGATAAAATATGTCTTACTGCATATATAAATTTTTAAATGTTTCTTGTCACCATCAAGAGATCATTATAATTTTCTTTTTACATTTTATTGACATATCTTCATTATGTAAAGTGAGAGGCCTCATTGTGGTTTCCATATATACATATAACTTACTTTAATCACATTTTACTATTACCACCTTCTCTCAGTCCCACTTTTAAACTTCTTCACAGAGCTTTTTTCATTTTAGTTTTTATAGACGTAAATTGATGATACAAAGGCATTTCTTGGTGATATTTACATTCATGCATATAATGCACTTTTATCAAATTCATCTACTCTATTTACTCATGTTGAAGATGAAAGTCAGTGAGATATAGAGAAGCCACATTTTGAGAGGTCAAATTGTGAGTCTTTATTAATAGACTCTTGTCCGCAAGTGGTCTATTGTCAGAAAGACAACTGCAGTCCCCGGGAATACACTTAACACTGCTAGACAACTGAGTCATGAGAGCAGGAGAAGAAAGAAAAAGCAGAAAAACAGTACCAACAACACAGATCAATCCTAATGGAGAGCTGAACTGGGATACCATGTTGACCAGAGCAGGGCCTGGAGAAAGGACATAGCACACAAGGCCTGCCATAATGGCACTTGCACTGGTCTGACCTTCAAGTCTGGTCAGGTCCACAGGAGGGTCTCCCAAGTTCAAGGCACAGGATTGACAGGTCCAGTAACCTATCATCTAAATCCCAACCTATCATCCAAATGGGGGGGGGAGGGGGAAGGGGCCCTGCCTCTAGGAATTCAGGCTTGTCTAATACCTGGGAGATGGGACTTTCCTGAGGCCAAACAACAGGATATATTTACATATCCTCTGTGGGTCTAAACAACATGGTTTATCTGCAATTCAAAGAATGGTTTGTCTCACCTTTAGGCCTTGGAACCTGGGTAGACAGCCCCCACCACCTGGTTAAGTGTCAGGATGGCTGTGAAAACCAAGTGACTTAGTTAGACTTAGTCTTTCCATTACTTCACTCATTAAACTCTTTCCTCCCCTGCCACCCCTTTACCTAAGATTCATAGTGAATTTTATTATTATTATTTTTTTTTTTGGGTCCAGTCGTGGTGCCTGAACTCTGGGCCTGGGCGCTGTCCCTCAGCTCTTCAGCTCAAGGCTAGCACTCTACCACTTGAGCTACAGCGCCACTTCTGGCTTTTTTCTTTT